>NC_091127.1:5070000-5235000 GCF_040183065.1 Periplaneta americana | reverse complement strand
CCAGCCATTCATTCATTCATTCATTCATTCATTCATTCATTCATTCATTCATTCATTCACTCATTCACTCATTCATTCATTCACTCATTCACTCACTCAGTCAGTCAGTGTTCTGCCCAAGGGCAGGTTTTTCACTGCAAACCCAGCTTTCTCCAATCTTTCCTATTTTCTGCCTTCCTCTTTGTCTCCTCATATGATCCATATATCTTAATGTCGTCTATCATCTGATATCTTCTTCTGCCCCGAACTCTTCCCGTTCACCATTCCTTCCAGTGCATCCTTCAGCAGGCAGTTTCTTCTCAGCCTGTGACCCAACCAATTCTTTTTCTCTTCCTGATCAGTTTCAGCATCATTCTTTCTTCACCCACTCTTTCCAACACAGCTTCATTTCTTATTCTGCCTGTTCACGTCACACGCTCCATTCTTCTCCATATCCACATTTCAAATGCTTCTATTCGCTTTTTTTTTCACATCGTCGTAATGCCCATATTCTTCCCCATACAATGACACACTCCATAGAAAGCATTTCACTAATCTCTTCCTTAGTTCCTTTTCTAGAGGTCTGTAGAAGATATTCCTTTTTCTATTAAAAGCATCCTTGACCCTTGCTATCCTCCTTTAAACTTCCTGGCAACAGCTAATGTTATTGCTTATAGTGCATCCCAAGTAACATACATTGGAGAAAGCTGGATTTGTAGTGAAAGACCTGCCCTTGGGCAGAACAATGAATGAATTAATGAATCTTTAATTATTTAGCATGTTTTTAATATTTCCAATATGCTACATTTGATACATAATGTTTTAACAAGCTTGTGTTTTGACTTAAGAACACCATATTACATAATATAAGCTTACGACATAAGATGCAATTTTCGTGTCATGTAGCCTACAATTTAATTTCATGTCATCTTCCAGCATGTTCATGCAAACATAGGACCTGATGATGCTCGACATGCGAGCCAAAACGTTTGTCCAAACCTAAAGTACAATAAAACTTTTATGATTGATAAATTATTGACGAATTTTTCATTGAACAATAGATGAGCTAGCTTATCGGAACCACAATGTCTCTAAAACTATCTATCCTATGTACTTACTTACTTACTTACTTACTTACTTTTAAGGAACCCGAAGGTTCATTGCCGCCCTCACATAAGCCCGCCATAGGTCACTACCCTGAGCAAGATCAATCCAGTCTCTATCATCATATCCCACCTCCCTCAAATCCATTTTAATATTATCTTCCCATCTACATCTCTGCCTCCCCAAAGGTCTTTTTCCCTCCGGCCACCCAACTAACACTTTATATGCATTTCTGGATTCGCCCATATGTGCTACATGTCCTGCCCATCTCAAACGTCTGGATTTAATGTTCCTAATTATGTCAGGTGAAGAATACAATGCGTGCAGTTCTGTGTTGTGTAACTTTCTCCATTCTCCTGTAACTTCATCCCTTTTAGCCCGAAATATTTTCCTAAGCACCTTATTCTCAAACACCCTTAACCTATGTTCCTCTCTCAAAGTGAGAGTCCAAGTTTCACAACCATACAGAACAACCGGTAATATAACTGTTTTATAAATTCTAACTTTCAGATTTTTTGACAGCAGATTGGATGATGAAAGCTTCTCAACCGAATCTTTCAATCAAGAGTTGAAATTCGAACAGCTTAAGATCGATCGATGGAGTCCGTCGTCTTCCAAAAATTTTTCAACGTATTGTTGACATGGCAGCAAACTATGCAACTTCATTTTCAGACTACTACACATGATATCAAATGGAAAAGTTTTCTCTCTAAGATAAGATAACATAAGATAAGATAAAATGGGATTTACTGGGAATAGACTATCATCCTTAGCAAAAGCGGAACTCTAATTTTCTAATCCACTTCCTCTCAGCGTCAAGGCTGTGTGAGTCACGACTGCTTCTTGTGGATTTTAAATTGTGGAAAGAAATCACATTCCTGTTGCTGGTGAAGCTATTGCAGTACAGATGCATTATAGGGGCCAATCTCTTTTATTGGTTGAATGGTATGAATGTTACTATCGATATGTATTGTTATTATAATCGATATAAAATATGTTGCCAACTTCTAAATTAACAGTCAGTTTTATATTGTTGACTTGTAGCCTACTTCAAAATAGAAATAACGGCAGTAACAGTTAAATGTATTTTCGCTGGATCAAAAATATAATACATACTTACTTACTTACAAATGGCTTTTAAGGAACCCGAAGGTTCATTGCCGCCCTCACATAAGCCCGCCATCGGTCCCTATCCTGTGCAAGATTAAGCCAGTCTCTATCATCATATCCCACCTCCCTCAAATCCATTTTAATATTATCCTCCTATCTACGTCTCGGCCTCCCTAAAGGTCTTTTTCCCTCCGGTCTCCCAACTAACACTCTATATGCATTTCTGGATTCGCCCATACGTGCTACATGCCCTGCCCATCTCAAACGTCTGGATTTCAAGTTCCTAATTATGTCAGGTGAAGAATACAATGCGTGCAGTTCTGTGTTGTGTAACTTTCTCCATTCTCCTGTAACTTCATCCCGCTTAGCCCCAAATATTTTCCTAAGCACTTTATTCTCAAATACCCTTAACCTATGTTCCTCTCTCAGAGTGAGAGTCCAAGTTTCACAGACATATATAAGAACCGGTAATATAACTGTTTTATAAATTCTAACTTTCAGATTTTTGGATAGCAGACTGGATGATAAGAGCTTCTCAACCGAATAATAACAGGCATTTCCCATATTTATTCTGCGTTTAATTTCCTCCCGAGTGTCATTTATATTTGTTACTGTTGCTCCAAGATATTTGAATTTTTCCACCTCTTCGAAGGATAAATCTCCAATATTTATATTTCCATTTCGTACAATATTCCCGTCACGAGACATAATCATATACTTTGTCTTTTCGGGATTTACTTCCAAACCGATCGCTTTACTTGCTTCAAGTAAAATTTCCGTGTTTTCCCTAACCGTTTGTGTACTTTCTCCTAACATATTCACGTCATCTGCATAGACAACAAGCTGATGTAACCCGTTCAATTCCAAACCCTGCCTGTTATCCTGAACTTTCATAATGGCATATTCTAAAGCGAAGTTAAAAAGTAAAGGTGATAGTGCATCTCCCTGCTTTAGCCCGCAGTGAATTGGAAAAGGAACAGATAGAAACTGACCTATACGGACTCTGCTGTATGTTTCACTGAGACACATTTTAATTAATCGAACCAGTTTCTTGGGAATACCAAATTCAATAAGAATATCATATAATACTTCCCTCTTAACCGAGTCATATGCCTTTTTGAAATCTATGAATAACTGATGTACTGTACCCTTATACTCCCATTTTTTCTCCATTATCTGCCGAATACAACAAATCTGATCAATAGTCGATCTATTACGCCGAAAACCGCACTGATGATCCCCAATAATTTCATCTACGTACGGAGTTAATCTTCTCAAAAGAATATTGGACAAAATTTTGTACGACGTCAACAAAAGTGATATTCGTCGAAAGTTACCACAGTTGGTCTTGTCCCCCTTTTTAAAAATAGGTACAATTATGGACTCCTTCCATTGTTCTGGTACAATTTCCTTTTCCCAAATAGCAAGTACAAGTTTATAAATTTCGCTATATAATGCACTTCCACCCTCTTGTATTAATTCTGCTGGAATTTGATCGATACCTGGAGACTTGTACTTTTTCAGATTTTCTATCGCAATTTCGACTTCTGAAAGCGTGGGTTCGGGTATAAATGGCTCAGCAGTTTGTATTTCAATATCGTCCCGATCATTTCTATTTGGCCTATGTACATTTAGTAGTTGCGCAAAATAGTTTTTCCATCTGTTTAGGATTGATGGAGAGTCTGCAAGCAAGTCACCATTCTCATCCTTGATCACGTTTAAGAAATATAATACAAACTGACTAAAATCACATCTAGTAACAAAATATTTAAATCATCTTTATTCATTTTTTTTAATTTGGTAGCATTTAATGCTTATCGAATATCGAATACTAAAAACGATAATCGAACCATTACTTCCGCTAACCTTTTTTTTTTTTTGCGTATAATGTGTGATGGGTGGCCCCCATAATGCATCTGTTCCGTTATTGCAACCAAAGTGACTTTCTGTCTTTCAATATTTTGAGTTTTATTTATACAACTTCCTTTTAAAATCTGCAATACATTCTGTTTTCTTTTAAGGTAACAGTAGAAGGGAGCAGCAACATCTATAAGCTACGTTACTTTTCTATGAATACAATGTCTGGATTATTAGATCTACTATAAATTTGTCCTGATGTGATTACTTCTTTATCCCAGTGGAGCAGGCCTACGGCTGTTGTTTTCAAAAGTCTTAGAATTATATTATGGTGTGGTGGAAATTCTGCCATTACTTTAAAATAATGTTCCGGCCAACTGCTGATAAGAGATTCTTTCCTATTTAGTACGTATGTTAATGTTATCAAGGCAAGAGGGCAAGAGTTCGGCATTCAGTACTAGTATGTCATGCCATTAGGAATAGTATCTCTAGTAGCGTGACGTTATGAACCAAGACATCATCATTTTCATTACCGAGAAGTATTTATTATGTATTTGTGTATGTATGTGAGTGTGTATATACCTATTTATATATCTATGAATACAGAGTGAACTGTTAGTAATGTTATTAATTTCAGGAGGTTATTCTTTGATAGGGACTGGAATGCTACTATCAGGGACTGGAATGCACTCTCAGGGACTGGAATGCTTTCCCTGCAAACTTACTAAAGGCTTTACCAACAACCAAAAATGCATTTAAAAATAGGCTTAAGCACCTTACTAATAGACGGTAATTATACACAGTATTTAAAGGGTGTAAATAATATGTTGTTATTGAAATGTATCAGTGAAGAATTATGTTGTGTCTGTGAAGTGTGTTGTATCAGTGAAGAAGTATGTTGTGTCAGTGAAGTGTGTTGTGTCAGTGAAGTGTGCTGTGTAAGTGAAACGTGTTCCTGTCAGTGAAGCTTTATAGTTTATAGTGGCAGTGCAAAGTATTTGAACAGTGAAATGTTTTTGAAGTGTTAGTGAAATCAGGATAGAATCAGTGAAATGTGTCGTAGTTCCAGTGCAGTGAGTGAGTTGACAGCGAAATAAGTGTAATGTTGAAAGGTACTTGTGCAGATATGAACATATCATACTCGTGGGTTTTAGTTCGCTCTTAGTTTTAAGATACAAATTAGAATATTTCAAATATTATTTTAAGTGATCGTTTCATTTAATTTAGTATATTCCTTGTTGTTGTTGTTGTTGTTATTATTATTATAATTAATTATTGTTAGTATTAATTATTAGTATTATTATTAATTGTATTTTTAATTAATAAGTTTATTATTGTCATTATTGAGTGTAATTAGTTACCACTGCCACCGGGTATATACCCATTGCACAGTGGGACGGATTGCGATTCTAGACGGAACAAAATCTAATATTGATAAATTCCTTTCGAATCGTTGAAAATAGCAAAATGAAGGTAAATTACTATGACATTTGATGAAATATTTGTATGAGAATTATTATTTTAGTATAGAATGCCTATTTATTAAAAAAGAATTGCATACAACTAATGCAAATAAAAAATTAAAGTAAATAGAAATTATTTTACAGACTACTATGAAGAGAAAAGTAATATATGTAGTAAATTTTTGTGACTTGTTTAGAAATCTGAAGCGTCTGTTGTATCTCCTGAAGTGTCGGACCCGCTAGCGCTACTGTCGTCCTCACCTTGAGGTTGCAGTTGAGCAGTGCTGTTGTTTGCACTCGCAGCCGGTACTTGTAATAGTTTAATTACCTCAAATTACATTTTTGATTTTCTTGTATTTGGATGTCGATTGATCTGGGATATGATGGGATCAGAAGATACTAACAACATGTGTAGGACTTCTAAGTTTCTCTCACGAGGACACTTCCTAGCGTGATCTAACCTGTACTTTTGTAAATGTTTGTGTCTTGCCTCTTGAGCATCTTCAGATAACATCCCAATAGGAAGTATCGCAGTTTCTGCAATTTTTCCTACATGTATAAGTATTTTATGCACGCTGGATGGCATGGATATATCTATTGTACATATAAATGGGCTGTATCATTGGTGTACTTCTCAAATGCCTCAATATACTGTATATTGAATATCCACATGGAATGGTGCATAAAATTACAGCAAATCTGTGAATGAGGTCTTACTAATGCCCGTAATATTGGCTGTAATTTGTGGGTTTTCAAGAAAACCAACGTGCTATATTGCCATCATTTGATGTCCCAGGGCCACCAGATTTCGGCTTGTCAATAAGAATACCTAATTGAGAGCAATATCTAGAAATAAATAAGCCCCTGTTTTCTAGCTTCAAAAATATCTTTGTTGTTGCCTCTGACCTGCCAAGAACAATGTTTTTTTAGAAAATAATCCTTTTTGCGGTGACTCTGCATCCAACGTGTTAAAATTACTTCGAATATTTTTCAAAATATTATGAATGCACTTCTCACTATTAGAATCACATGTTTCAATACATAATTTGTTCAAAACATATCTATATAGTTCATCCAAGTCGCCACTTTTATTGGCAAGTATTGGAAATAGACCACGGCGCGAAATCACCGGTAGCGGTTCCGAGTGTGAAAAAAATTAACTACATGCAGAGCGGTCAGTAGGAGCAAATGAAACTAGGTTAGTCTTAAAGTGCACACTTACACCTACATTCTGATATAAAAATTCATGTGACTCTGAGTGACTCTCCTTTTATAAGTCAACGTTTACTTTGTGAAATAGTTTTAAAAAATCGCATTTCCCGCCGTTCAGTTAACATTCCGTTTCTAAAAATTCGAAGTTATTATGAACATAAAATTTATATAATAATTATCTACCAACCTTGTTCTTCATTTTCCATTTCAGAATCACAAAGTGTTTCACTCCCAGATCACAGAAAACAAGCTTGCTTCTTACAATATTTCAGAGTGGCTGAGCAATAAAACTGGTTACGGAGGGGAATCCTCGTCATCATCATTGTGTGACGTCCGTATATTTAGTGTCAAAGCTTCTTTCTCATAGATAAGCATTCTGTGATTCATTAGCTACAACTTGAGATAGGACACGCTTAAAAATGAGAACATGTGAAAATTAATTTTGTTCCGGCTAGAATCGCAATCCGTCCCACTGTGCATTGCAGTGTAAATACATACATACATACATACATACATACATACATACATACATACATACATACATACATACATACATACATACATACATACATACATACATACATACATATTTCAAACAAAAAAAGCTTAATACAATTTTGCTCGTTTTTACTTCCTTTCCGAGATAAAAATTGTTTTGTATGAAACATTTCATAGCGTATTTTGGGAAAGTCATTGATAATTCCCAGTATACTCATTCAATTTAAGAGAGCGTTGTATTATGATAAAAAATTATTGAAAGAATTTTAGTTTTATCCTTTAACGGTCTTACCTATAAAAACTCTATATACAGACGTTTAACTGTCTTATACTTACACAATGAGTAGCTCGTTTACAAGTCGTGTGTAAATTCCTTCCTAATAATCACTACATACGTCCTGTATAACAATACAACTGTTACACAGCTACGTCATAGTTTCGTCATTACTTCATTACGAAAGATAATAGAATATCTGAGGTTCTCTATTGCATCCGGTAGAGTGCTCTAGTGTACCGTGTGAAGTATCGATAATACAACTGGCTCTGATCGATTACTACGCTATATTTTGGTCAAAAAGTAGGCTATAAGCTACAGCAATATTATTCTAATTATTCTATGCTCTTTGGTTTGTTCTTTTGTGGTTACAAGGCAACCATCAACATAAAATGACAGTCGATACGAACAGCTGATAGAGGGGCGGCCATTTTTCTCTATATACAATGCTTAAACAAAGGGTTTCGTGTATATAACTACAGCAAAGCAATTCCCATTTTATAATTTACAGACTGTTTATACGTCAATCGCTTATGCACGGTTTATTAGTAACGTTTTCTGTCTCAACTCTGCATAAGTCTCATATAAAAACTATACACGGTTTATTAGTAAGACCGTAAATGTGCAGACATTGTAAAATTCCTTTGCAGAACGAAAAGTTACATTTTGTTTAGATCAAATTTCTGCACATTTAAAGAACAAAATTTAATTTACTTTAATAATTTATTATCATAATGCAGTGCTCTCTTAAATTGACTTAGCCACATTGAAAATTACACACAATGATGTGTTTCATATAAAACAATTTTTATCTCGGAAATAAAGGGAAAACGAACAAAATGTCGACCTGGTTGGCGAGTTGGTATAGCGCTGGCCTTCTATGCCCAAGGTTGCGGGTTCGATCCCGGGCCAGGTCGATGGCATTTAAGTGTGCTTAAATGCGACAGGCTCATGTCAGTAGATTTACTGGCATGTAAAAGAACTCCTGCGGGACAAAATTCCGGCACATCCGGCGACGCTGATATAACCTCTGCAGTTGCGAGCGTCGTTAAATAAAACATCATTTTTTTATCATCACGAACAAAATTGTATTGAAGCCAACTTTATTTTACATAAATTCATGTTTCGACAGTATTCCTTTTTAAATGCATGGGCTATATATTTTTATTTTGCATATTTTAATGCAAATATTAACATGTTTTTTTTTTTTTTGCCTGATTTATTATCGAATTTAAAAAATTCTCTCTGATAAATATAAGAATAATTCCCAAGAAATATAAATATTATGTGAGAAATAAAAGCAACAATTAGTTAATTACCGTGGAGAACATGAAATTGTCGCGACGACAAAGGATACTCCTCCTAGTGTATAAGTTGCGTTTTCCACTTTAACATGAAGCTAGTTCTGTGTATTATTGACGATCCGAGATTCGATCCTCTTTCAAATCGTTTTATTCTGACAGCTCCAGTAATATTTTTCCGTGTAAGTGTAATGTTTCAGGGGCCAGGTCGAAAATACGCGCCATCGAGATGCCATTCAGACTTTTACAATAGCATAGGTCGCAGATAACACCACAGAGGTATAGATATTCATACAGTAAGGAAACTGCGCCAATTTTTTTGCCAGACAGACAGACATGAGCGGATATAGCTAGCTATCCAAGCGCAAATAACTAACACTATTGGGAAACTCAGCTGTTATTGTGATGATACAGAAGTGAAAGATTTATTATAAGAACTAGCCGTACCCGTGCGCTCCGCTGCACCCGTTAGAAATAAATACAAAGTAATTACATAATTAAAATAGGACGTTTGATCCAGGGAACATTCGTGTTTGATAGAAGGATAAATCGTTTAATATGTTACTTAATTTAAATTGCATCCAAATAATTAAAATGCGGTCATTTTGGTCCAGAGACACTCATTTGGTGCAATGACAATTCCTTTAACATGTTTCTTAATTTTTATTACATGCAACCATAGTTAAATGAAGATTGACATCATTTAGATTTAATGTGTATACTTTATTTTACCTGTTATAGGTTTCCATTGAATTATGGTAATAACTTAATTTTAACCCTTGTTTTCTACGTATTCAGTAAATGGCGCTTGGCCCGCTATGGTTCTGAACCCTTCAAATAACTTAAATTATATTATATAATATTACATATTATATTATATTATATTATATTATATTATATTATATTATATTATATTATATTATATTATATCAGAAGTTACTATAATAACATTATAGCATTATGTCCATACAGAGAAACTACACTTTCCAATGATGAAATAATAATTAATTATACAAATCGGTTAATTTAGCTTCCGATATTACTTCATACAAACACAGAAACAGTCTCTGTAGGCTATATTTCATACCTTTCGATTATTGCTGTCCAAGGCCCCCTATGGACGAAGTCATTTGTTTTTTATTTCAATACACCGCCTTAGATGGCAGTTATTTTAATTTTAAAACTCATTTATCTCATTAAATATCAGTCCTATCAAAATTTTTCAAGGAATAAAACTTATCGCAAATTATGTTTAAAGAAACTTTTGTTATGTAACATTTTTCACAAAAATCAATAATAAGCGAGATATTTCGATTTATTTAATTCAGGCCCCCTTATAACCCCCATTTTAAATAATGTATTTTGAATGCCATATAGCCTAAAATCTAAGTTACAACGAACATAATTTATATTCCATTTTTCATTCAAATCCGTTCATCCATTATCGCGTGAAAAGGTAACAAACATACAGACAGACAGACATACAAACAAAAATTTCAGAAAAGCGATTTTCGGTTTCAGGGTGGTTAATTATATATGTTAGGACCAATTATTTTTGGAAAATCGAAAATTACCAGAAAAATTTCGGCTACAGATTTATTATAAGAATGAGTGTTTCGAAGGAATTGTATTGTTCAGGCTTTAATTGCAACCGCAACAAAAGACGAAATGCAGAATTGCATTGTTTCGCTCTCCCCAAAGATAAAAAGAATCCAGACGTATTTTAGTATAGGCATACTGGCTCATGCTTGACATGTGTTCTTAACATGGTTAAGTGTCGGTTTTTCTCTTTTTATTTCGTTTGATTGTGAAGTTGAATTCTACTGTAATTATTTCAGATGTAAAAATGGGTTATAAATATTCGACGAGTGAATTTGCTAACATAAAATACAAAATATTTGAGTACAAATTGCCGTCCATGTACGGAACACTTCGAGAACAGCCGTTTATGAATTTCAATAAGAACTTATTAATTAAAACTGCTATAACCGAGCAAACGACTCAAGACGGTAACGTCTGATGCTCGCATTCAGGAGGTCCCGGTTTCGAACTCCGTAGGCGAAAAATCTGACTAGTTTTTCGTTCATACTTTTTCTCTGTCAATAAACCAAAAAAACAGACTGGAAATTATACACCATGATTTATCACTGCCTTAATCACCAATATCATACATATTAAAACAAAATCTAAATCAGGTACATGAACACAATCTATCTACAACACACTACAATAGCAGCAGAATCTCAACAATACTCAATAGCAGACTTCTCCAAAAGCGTACTCGCGAGTAAAGATACTGGTTCACAATAAACCGGGAACGGAAACGAGAACGAGAACAGAAATATTGTTAAAATAAATGTATTTAAATGTGAGCATTCACAATTAACTATTGTGAATGGTCACATTTAAATACATTTATGTTAACAATATTTCCGTTCTCGTTCTCGTTACCGCTTTCGTTCCCGGTTTTTTTGTGAACCAGCCTTAAGCTCCTGAACGGAACCGAAGCCAGTACGTAATAAGCGCGCTCCGCCTCACCCATCCCCACGTGTACTGTACTCAATGTTTATGCGCAAACGAAGAGCAGTGGTGGACTGCCATTATCATTGTGTTGGTCGGAGTGTTCCACCGTTTCACAATGTCTTCTAATCATGGACGTAGTACATTCAAGGATGAAAGGGAAGAGAAATATATTTTCGTGTTAGTGGAGAGAATATGAAATGTTTAATTTGTTCGAAAAATCTTAAGAGTTTGTTAAAATTCAACATGCGACGACAATACTCGACTCTTCACAAAGAGTATCATACAATTACAGGCATGTTGGACATGTGAAAATTTATTTTGGGACGTCTGTATATCTGTTGGTTATACATAATAATCAGTATATTACAATACGTTTACACTCAGTTTCGCAAGATATACTTACAATTTTCGTTTCATTTTAGGTGGAATACGTACAAATATTTTTATAAATTTGAAACAAGATAATACAAACACAACTCTCACACGTGCCCTCAGTATTAAACAAAAAAAAACGTCTTGCTAGCTATGTTCTAACTCGGAATATTGGAAAAATCAATGAAGCCCTTTACAGAATGAGCATTTGTAAAATCGTGCATACAGAATGTCTTCTAGATGTAATGCGAAATGAATTATTCCATTATTGAATATTCCCCAATCAAAAGTAGAAGCTTCATAGTATGTCAAAATAATATACAAATGTATGATATATCTTATCCTTTTGATGTTATTATTTGTAAACATAAGGAGATCGTTGCCGCAATCCCTCACCGACCGCTCCCATCTGTTGAGGTACAAGCACAGTCTATATACAGTCGCGAAGCTTGGGGTGATTTTTTGCATTTCTTGCCATAGTTGCTAGCCGCTTGGAGCGCTGTGTGTACTAGGAACAATAGACTGTGTCACTGCCATCGTGATGAAATACAGGCCGTAAGGCAGACCATGTGAATCGCTTAACCCGATCACGAAGGGCGGCGTTTCAACCATATAAATTAATTGGAATGCATAAAAAGTAACATATATTCTCTAAAATGTAATGTAATTGCATTAATAAAATCTAAAACAATGATTAGGAGACACTTCAGACATAATTCCTTGCGAGTTAAGGTGTAATATTATTTTTGGTCTGAAAATTACGTTGTTCGTATGTGTAATAGACCTACCTGCCTTTATTTCGATTAAATATTGCGAAATTATTGTACATTCATTTATGCACGATTCAATAATTTTCAGTTGCACAGCACGATATGTTGAAGTTATAGGTTATATTTACTGTCCCAGTTGTCCCTTTCTGTCTAATTTTAGTGGTCTCCAATGCCCTGCCATTCATATGGAAATATTATAGGTTATGTTTACTATATCTTATATTCCTAAATTCGCAATTATACATTATAATTAAGCATAATGTCATGTATGATACTTCGCACATTTAATTTGTCTGTATTTTAATACTACAATTGAGTATTGAATTATTGTATTTATCTACTACCTAAGAGATTAAGTAACAATCGAACGTACACTAATTTCATAAGAGTGGTATGATAAATTTTCTGTCTTTATCAAGGAAGGTAGATGTGCTATATTAAAATCACAATATAAATTATTTTTTATTAAACCTCAAAATAGCTTCCATTCTAAACTTAAAATGTTGATGCGAAAAGATTATGTTAACATGTAAAATTCTCTTCACATTAAAATAACACAGTTTTGTAATTATTTCTGCAATATAGCCTATTATGCAACAAGAAGTAAAGGGAACTTATGGACACATTACACTAAATAAAACTTAGCTATGATACGCAATAAAGTTATAATATAATAATTCACTGAGCTCCATACACTGAAATAGAAAACCCGAACATATATTACGGCCTGGTCTAGATCGGAAAGGCATTGACTGTGCCTTATTTCGCATTGTTGTGAAAAGTTGTGTAAACTGTGAAATGTTCGTTATCGGTTGTAATAACTGTAAATGGCTAAAATACAATAATTTGATTAATAATATGGGACAACGAGACGTTTGTTACACTATAAATTCTAAGAAAAAGAGGTCAGAGTTATCCTTTCGAAAGATCCAGGACGGTGAATTTATAAAATATAATATATACTTTATGAAAATAATATATAATCCTTATGTATTTCGTATTTCAATAGTGGAAGGAAGGTGTTAATTTTTCAAAAGAACACGATATCAAAAGTACAACACATTTTATCGTCTGCTAGGGAAAGAGTCTGTGATGAGGCGATAGTAGCGATCCTGGTGGCTAGCAACTATCTATGGATGCATATTTCAACTGTCTATGTTTGCATATTTAGTAAGTATTGAGCTTCGCAACTGCATATACTAAACTGTGGTACAAGCCTCTCTCCCTTCTCAGCACCCTGTGTTCGACGGGCAGCATCGGGATCACAAATGACTAGACGCTTTTTGGAGATCTCTGCTCAATAGGATACTGGTATACCCAAAGATCCTACACACGCGAATAACAAAGATGTTAAAGTTTGTACAAATAAATCAATGCCTACAAAAAGAACTAAACTGCTGTACTGACGATATTCTTGGACGGCTGTATATTCTAATTCTTTTTTGCTTAACATCGGAAACAAGGTCTTTCCTACCACTGCACTCTGTACCTATTTATATTCCCCAATCGGAGCGTTGAATACGAGGCTTTAATGAGTCCTTAACATTCCAAACTTTGGCTTGTCTAAAATTCCAAATTCCAGGTATTCTTAAAAAGTGTGAATTACAGTTTTTGTCAATTATCGGTAATAGCACGATATACAGTAGGTATTTACCTAATTTTTTTAATGATCATTGAACTGAAATTATTGTATTAGTAACGATATTGTTATCTATACTAATAATAAATCTGTAGCCGAAATTTTTCTGGTAATTTTCGATTTTCCAAAAATAATTGGTCCTAACATATATAATTAACCACCCTGAAACCGAAAATCGCTTTTTTGAAATTTTTGTTTGTATGTCTGTCTGTCTGTCTGTCTGTCTGTATGTTTGTTACCTTTTCACGCGATAATGGCTGAACGGATTTCGATGAAAATTGGAATATAAATTAAGTTCGTTGTAACTTAGATTTTAGGCTATATGGCATTCAAAATACATTATTTAAAAGGGGGTTATAAGGGGGCCTGAATTAAATAAATCGAAATATCTCGCTTATTATTGATTTTTGTGAAAAATGTTACATAACAAAAGTTTCTTTAAAAATGATTTCTGATACGTTTTATTCTTTGAACAATTTTGATAGGACTGATATTTAATGAGATAAATGAGTTTTAAAATTAAAATAACTGCCATCTAAGGCGGTGTATTGAAATAAAAAACAAATGACTTCGTCTATAAGGGGCCTTGGACACAACAATCGAAAGCTATGAAACATAGCCTACAGACAATGTTTCTGTGTTTGTATGAAGTAATATAAGAAGCTAAATTAACCGATTTGTATAATTAATTATTACTTCATCATTGGAGAGTGTAGTTTCTCTGGATGGACATAATGCTATAATGTTATTACAGTAACTTGTGAGTGAATTGAGGACAGGTAAGATTAAAATAGCTTCTTATGCACAGAAAACTTGATAGGTTATTCTGTATATTCATTTTCTGTATTTCTGAAAATAATGTTTATGAACATATTCATTTTTATCTCAGAGAATTAACGAACAACGAGAGTGTATTGATTTAGTATGCAGTAATAGTACGTTAGCTTAGCAATCCATTATTTTATAATTCAAATTTTAACTATGCTCAATTGAATCGTGTTAAAATACATAAAATATATATGCAATAAATGCAATGTAAAAAAATTGGGTAATGAGCCAAGCAGATTATGTTGCGCTGTTGTAAAAGCTGTTCCTCCTGAGATTCAAGAGCTCCCACAACAAATTAAAAACTTTCTAATTCGAGTACATCCGTTATCAACACACTTTTTACATAATATAATATAATATAATATAAACATAATAATAAATCTGTAGCCAAAATTTGTCTGTTAATTTTCGCTTTTCCAAAAATAATTGGTAATAACAATTAATAACACGTTAAAGGAATTGTCATTGCACCAAATGAGTGGTCTCTGGATCAAAATTATCGCATTTTAATATTTTAAATACAATTTAAATTAAGTAACATATTAAACGATTTATCCTTCTATCAAACACGAATGTTCCGTGGATCAAATGTCCTATTTTAATTATGTAATTACTTTATATTTATTTCTAACGGGTGCAGCGGAGCGCACGGGTACGGCTAGTTTTTAATAAAATCAGTGACATTAACCTTCCAATGAATTTTTTGGAGTCATTAAACTTGTTATAATAGGGCCTGCAGTACATTCACAGGTTAAGTGGCATTTGAAATTAGTGCCAGTTCTCAAGTATAATTCTGTGCTTTCCATATTGTTTCTTTATTTAAATTTAAGATGTCAGACATGTAATAATGTGCATCTTCCTATTTAAGAGGTCACGCTACTGAGTTTTCGTCAATTTTGGTCAATGTTAAAAGTTAATTTTTTTTTTTTACTGATGAACTGTATTGACTAGGAACAAACCCATGCACCATTTCATTGTAGGTAGTCTTAGCATCATTTTAAAAGTTTAAGAAACAAATTATCTTTATATTTATTTATTTACATTTATTTATTTATTTATTTAAATTTAAATATATACAGAATAAAGAATATAATTACAAACAAACAAGAGAAATAGAAATAAAATAATACAAACAATATAAAACAGGAGATACAGTAGTATTAACAAAATTTGAGACCGAATGAGCAGCGCTCGTGTTCGGTCGCAGTTCAGATATAATATTAATAAGCCTATAAGAGAATATAAAATAAAATAAAATAGGAAATAGAATTAAAATTAACAGTTACAAAAATTATATAATACAATATTAATATAAGAGAAATATAGAAAAAAATAATAATAATAATAATAAGTAATTAAATGAAATAGGAAATAAAATTTAAATTACAGCGGCAGTGGAATTATATAATATAATATTAACACTAGAGAAGAATAATATCGCACGTGAAAAGTGGGACTATATATTTCAAAATTATAGAATACAAATATATGGAACCCAGATATTTGTTTACTAAAATTATAAACACTTTTTTATATTTTATTTTTTTTCGAGTACATTTTTCAACATAAAATTTTGAAAATAATTGTGCACATGTAACTAATCAACTACTATTCGATTTTAAAATTTCAAAAACTTACAATTAAAAATTGTGGAGATTAGAAATCTCAGTAGCGTGTCCCCTTAATATTACATAGTTTGTGATTGTTTATTTACCTTTCCAAGTTTATAGACACGTTGTGCATGTAGTTGTAGTTATTCGCCATCATTCGCGCTAGTGATGTTCAGCTGAGATGTTGTCATAGATCTGTTGACACAGTTTTCTTGCTGTGTAAATTCTTATACTGCGCTTTTACTTTGATTTCATAGAACCAAATATGAATTTATATACATTGATCCCTACAACAATAAAGACACGTATTGTTGAGATCATGAAACTGCTGCAACGACAGTGCTGGTACTGCGCTCTGATTTCATAGATACAAAACTGTAGGTACTGTTTACTTACATTTTAAAATGGTTACGTTGTTAGGTTGAAGAGGGAATTACATTTTGTGTCTTTGATTGAATCCTGTTCCAGTATCAAATTCTGACCCATGTAGAGTTTAATTAGCTCTTTCCCATTGTATCATTTGAGCTCACCTTATCTCCACCATAATTTTGATTTAGGTTAGGAACTACATAATAATATGTTATTGAAAGTATATTCTTTACCGTTACAATTTTATACTTATGCTTTTGACTGTTATGATAATTTCAATGCTAATACGGAATATTAAAATTTAAGCAAGTTTATTGTAATAAATCTACACATGAAAATGTAATTGCGTGAGAAGGCTATTAATTTGCATACAAACTAGCGATATATCGTTAATCGCTACGATATATCGATATATTTTTTGCAATATATATCGAGTATCGAAATTAGGTTTTCAGTATATTGCAATATCAATATATCGGTATTTATATTATTTTCCCCATCTCTAAGCAACACTCCAGGATACGAACAGTTCAAGACCGCGCTTTCGAATGCGCCCTGTAATGAGCATTAGGTGATTCATAGCAGCCCTGTAACGAGCATGACGGCACGAGGCCCGAATATCGTTCTCTGCGCACCAGTCAAATGGGCAAGCTTTCTTTGCGCTTCCTCTACCAGAATAATATAGTAGGGTGTGTAGTCAACAATGAGCTCATGTTAAATCTTATTAATACCTACTGCATTTTATGTCGTCAGTGTGGTCCATATTGGCAAGTGTTGAGCACTCATTCATGACGTGTTCTATTATTTCTGATGAAGCACTGCAATTTCTACATTTATTATTTACTAGCCGTACCCGTGCGCTCCGCTGCACCCGTTAGAAATAAATATAAAGTAATTACATAATTAAAATAGGACATTTGATCCAGGGAACATTCGTGTTTGATAGAAGGATAAATCGTTTAATTACTTAATTTAAATTGTATCCAAATAATTAAAATGAGATCATTTTGGTCCAGAGACACTCATTTGGTGCAACGACAATTCCTTTAACATGTTTCTTAATTTTTATTACATGCAACCATAGTTTAATGAAGATTGACATCATTTAGATTTAATGTGTATATTTTATTTTACTTGTTATAGGTTTCCATTGAATTATGGTAATAACTTAATTTTAACCCTTGTTTTCTACGTATTCAGTAAATGGCGTTTGGCCCACTATGGTTCTGAACCCTTCAAATAACTTAAATTATATTATATAATATTACATTACATTACATTTTATATTAATTATATTATATTATATTATATTATATCAGAAGTTACTGTAATAACATTATAGCATTATGTCCATCTAGAGAAACTACACTTTCCAATGGTGAAATAATAATTAATGATACAAATCGGTTAATTTAGCTTCCGATATTACTTCATACTTCTTTTTATCCTCTCAGCTTCATACAAACACAGAAACATTATCTGTAGGCTATCTTTCATAGCTTTCGTTTGATTGTTGTGTCCAAGGCCCCTTATAGACGAAGTCATTTGTTTTTTAATTCATTACACGGCCTTAGATGGCAGTTATTTTTAGTTTAAAACTCATTTATCTCATTAAATATCAGTCCAATCAAAATTTTTCAAGGAATAAAACGTATCGCAAATTATTTTTAAAGAAACTTTTGTTATGTAACATTTTTCACAAAAATCAATAATAAGCGAGATATTTCGATTTATTTAATTCAGGCTCCCTTATAACCCCCTTTTAAATAATGTATTTTGAATGCCATATAGCCTAAAATCTAAGTTACAACGAACTTAATTTATATTCCAATTTTCATCGAAATCCGTTCAGCCATTATCGCTTGAAAAGGTAACAAACATACAGACAGACAGACAGACATATAAACAAAAATTTCAAAAAAGCGATTTTCGGTTTCAGAGTGGTTAATTATATATGTTAGGACCAATTATTTTTGGAAAATCGAAAATTATCAGAAAAATTTCGGCTACAGATTTATTATTAGTATAGCTACTGTCTTTAATATAAACTTAATAGTTATTAATATTAATATCGTCATCAAAGTCTTACGTCGTCGTCGGTAGTGTAGTGGTTACCGTACCAGCTGTTGGATCTGAGGTTCGAGGGTTCGAACCAGGCCGAGGGCGATGAATTTGGAAGGCATATAAATTCCATTGCATGGTTTCCTTCGAGAGGGAAATGAAGTTGTGGATCCATATCGTAAATGTACGGCACATGAAAGAACCTTGTCCCTGATAGAGGACTCCAGGTAAAATTCTTCTGCAATTTCTGATCCAATTTTAAACTAAACAGCTTCTGAAGGTAAAAGCGTTGCTAAGTGAATTATTGCTACTGTCGAAGTCCATCTGTATTGTAAGGAAGGAGAGATATTCTGAAGAGCAGACTGCTTCAAATCATCTCTAACTTGTCGACCTTGCATAAAATTAGACGTGGCTCTGTTACCTCCCCCTCTATCGGAATGTTTACTCGAGATGCTGGACGTCGGTGCCGGGTTACGTAATCACGAACTGACCTCGTTCTGTTCGAGAAAAATTTATTCCAGAATAGGGCAGTGCATTCCACGATTGAAATTAAATACTACTACGAAAGGAAAATTCATAGCTACTATTTTGTGGTTCATTAAATGATTTAGAAAACTGTGAATTCCACGAAATTCATCTCTCGCAGATGACGTGATTTTTAATTTGGGACAGTGAAGATGACGTGTAGAACGAAGTTCAACACTAGATAACACAACAGGAAAACGCTTGAACATATCCGCCACTGAAAAGAAGAGGCGGTGTCATCAAGTTGACACAAACTTTCTCATTACACATTTTACTAATTTCTCAGCAATAATTTCTTTTCACCCGGGCTCGGCTCTCGGTGAATTTTCCTTGAAGAAGAATTCCCTGTGTGTCTAGAGTCTGGAAATTTGTATGAATGTGAGTGTGATTGTGAGTGTGCCGGGTTAATATTAATTAACCAATCATCACAAATATAAAAATACTTCAGGACTGTCGCTGGGCAGTAACCTGAACACACGTTTCAGCGTCACATTGTTGACAAGTAACTCCATCTGTTAGCACAACCATAAAGCATCTAATAGATGCTATAGAGTTACCAACAACGAAAAAAAAATTCTTTTCCATGTTACTATAGTGATATCGTTTATAGCTTATTTTTCTTCTAATGCATATAAATACTGTATTAATTCGTTCACTAGGCAACAAGATAAGAAGATGAATATTTATTTTCTGAATTGCACACTGAAGGCATTTTTATTCCACAAAATAATTCGGTCAACCATTTTTTCGTTTAAAGAGCTTGTTAAAACGCTAACGATATCAGTTTTCTAGATTTCGCATCAGCTACACCTTGTATTTAAGTTAAGGATAGGGATATGAGTTTCTAGATTCGAAATTATATACTTCACATTTTTATCCTCTCTTTTTTATACCACCATTATTGTGTACTGTTCAGTTGTTTAATTCGGCCAGTGTATAGGACCGGTGCCCTCCCAGCATTGTGATGAATTATGGCAGGATGTAGAATATAATGTAGAATGTTTTATTTTCGCTGGCAGAGTTAAGGCTTTAAGGCCTTCTCTTCCACTCAACAAACCTTAATCAATAAAGTAGTAGAAGAGATAATAGATATTTGAATTATAAATACTTACAATACACTAAAGACTCTACAGCAATACTCTGGAGTAGAGTTTTAACTACTAGTGTATATGTTTATTTAATTAGACCTATTTAAGAGATCAGGCCCATGCGAAAAAGTAAATAACTTAATTTATACACTAATATGATTTAATTCAGCCTGTATTCGATATAAAAATGATTATAATTTAGGAAGCTAAATTAAGTAGGGAAATCCGCTTTTGAAAACCACCTATGATGTTTGGGGGTATCATTGTGTTAACCACACGTTACTTCCGTACTGGTTAGGTGATCGTTTACTTCTGCTGAGAAGTGTGAACGTGAGGTCAGTAGTCAGGTCTTCTATGGTCTGCCGCGTCACGAATTAATTTATTTATTTATTTATTTGTGTGTCTATCTATCTATCTATCTATCTATCTATCTATCTATCTATCTATCTATCTATCTATCTATCTATCTATCTATCTATCTATCTATCTATCTATCTATCTATCTATCTATCTATCTATCTACCTATCTATCTATCTATCTATCTATCTATCTATCTATCTATCTATCTATCTATCTATCTATCTATCTATCTATCCATCTATCTATCCATCTATCCATCCATCCATCTATCCATCCATCCATCCATCTATCTATCTATCTATCTATCTATCTATCTATCTATCTATCTATCTATCTATCTATCTATCTATCTATCTATCTATCTATCTATCTATCTACCTATCTATCTATCTATCTATCTATGTATCTATCTATCTATCTATCTATCTATCTATCTATCTATCTATCTATCTATCTATCTACCTACCTACCTACCTACGTATCTACCTATTTATTTATTTATTTATTTATTTATTTATTTATTTATTTATTTATTTATTTATTTATTTATTTATCGATTCATCTACTGTATTTATACAATACCTTCAGTTGTTATGGTCTTTTAACATTCATACGCGTATTAGGCTTTCAGTGATATGGTAAATATACTGTAAGAGTCTTCTGTGAAGACACTTGTTCATGACAATTCTTACACACCAGGAAGACTTCATGATTCCAATACATTCAAAGTTCATTCAGTAATATAAAAGTAACAAATAACGGTGTGTATTCACTTTAATAAGGCAGGACGTACGGTATTTGCATCCTTTCACCTGAGGTATAGATACCGGTACCAATCTCTGCGCTTGGAGACCGTTGCAATACTTGGCTGACGGGGGTGGAGTCAGGCAAGGGGTCTGCGAGCAGGTAGTGCTCTGAAAACAAACATTGCCTTCCACCGGGACGAGCCGACATGTAACAGATAAATTAACTCAGGATCAATGTTTTCAGTTCAGGTAATCCTGCTAGTGCTAGTAGATGGAGGTGTGACGCACGCCAAACTCACAGATTGGCCACGATCTTGGGCATTCACATTAGTCATCGTTGAATAACAAGGGCAAACATCCGGGTCCGAACTTAACACACGATACTGAATTCCAGATAAGAAAATTATTGAGATAAGCAAAAAGAGTGGAGTTTTACACCTCCCATACCATCATATCAAATCATACGTGTTCTTTTATTGGCTCTAGTGTTGATGTACGCGCTAGAAATTAGTTCGCAATTCCTTATCGAGCGAGATATTGATCGTTTATGATAATTTAGACAGAAGTGAAATATGATAAAATCATGAACCGAGATTCGTGTTATGTTCAGAATACAGATATGAGCTATCAGTGTTATCATTTATCACAAATCCATTCTCACAAAATTAATATTAACTGTCTAAAGTACGTGGGCTTCCTTTAGGCCGTATTGTTGCAAATGCAAAAATAACTTGTGTCAAAACCTAACATAACCTATACCATTTCGCATAGGCTCATTCACAATGAAATATATAAATATTTAAAGAAAATAATCTGCCCTCAATGAGGGTGACCATAAAGATCCAGAATAAAAGCACTACAGAATAATTTAGAAAGACAGGAATTGTTTAGTAAAAAATTCAGAGAAATGCAAACCCAACAGAATCATCAATGACCAAAATATAAATGGTAATGTAATATTTGGATTGAATCCTTAAGAATCATCAACAAAATTTTTTGAATTTCAAAAAATCGGAGTCCGAGTGCTTTTAAATTATCACATGCGAATTTAGGAAGTGTGCCATGTGCACCAAACAAAAGACCAGAAACACTCCACTGACTAGTGGGAATGTTATATTTCTCACTTAGGTATGGGATGCAGGGCTCACAAATGAATTTCTTCTCCTCATCAACATAACGTAAGCGTTAACTTAAGAATGTAAAAGTTACGGTAAAATCAAGAAGTCATACCATCATTCACGATGGGAAAATAAACATAACAGCAACATACTTGGTAACCATGGAAACATAACAACGACGCCATTTCCTCATATTCAGCGCTCCACGATTGTGTACTGTTTGCAAATCACGTAAGCATAAGCATGGAAGTTAGGAGTTTGCAAAATTTCATGTTAACGTCTTACGGCAATGTTAATGTCAGTGTTTATGTGAATCATTGTGAATGATCCCATTTGGTAGCCTGGGCGCAAACTTCTGTGTTTATGTTACGGTTATGTTTAATTTTCATTGTGAATGAGCCTTAAATGCCGAAATTTGTCAAGTTCTTTCGTAACCCTACAAAGTTATCTCTCCTATACGTGTTAAAGCATAGAAACATTTTTAATATCATACTGAACATAAACAATGAACAGAAACATTTGGTCGGAGCGTATGCTGTAGTGTGGTGGACTGCACAGGCAACAGTATTAAGATGGCCGTGTAATACATTTTTCATATAGTTATCAAATGTTTGTCTCAACATCGTTCTTGTGTGGAAAAATCGGACTAATCATCAATAAGGTATTATAAAAATGCGTAACTTTATAGAGTTAAATGCCTGTCTTTATAGTAACGGAAACTAATTTCCATATTAACAGACTGTACCGAACAAAAATGGAGAGTTCGCTCGCTGCAATTAGATGACAAATCACATTACATATCACAGCGGCGTAATATACGTGTATAAGGTTATTCAAAAGTAAGTTTCCATTTTGAAATGGTAATGAGTTTGTCAAATTGTTAGATTCCACGAAAATAAAAACACCAATTTGTTCGTAAAGAAATGGAATTTTATTAAAACACGAAAAAATTAAATATGATCACCACCATGTTGTTCAATAAGAAACAGTCTTTCTTCTATGCTATAAACGGCATTAGTAAGAACATTCCTAGGGATGTTTTCAATGACATCCGGTATTCACTGTTTCAGTTTCTCACGTGTAGTAGATCTACTAAGAAATACCTTTTCTTTTAGATAACCCCCTAACCAGTAATCAACTCGAGTTATGTCTGGTGATCTAGAAGGCCAACTTTTCGGAAAATGCCTACTAATTACACTATTACCAAATGTTTTTTCCGAAGTTTTCATTCAACCCATCAAGAGCAAATGCTGGGTAACTTTCGGCGCTGGAACCTGGATTCATTTCTCTTTTCATTCATTCAGTCATAGTATTCTGCCCGAGGGAAGGTGCTTCACTGCAAACCCAGCTTTCTCCAATATTTCCTATTTTCTGCCTTCCTCTTTGTCTCCGCACGTGAACGTGATCCTATATATATTTTAATGCCGTCTATCATCTGATATCTTCTTCTGCCCCGAACTCTTCTCCCGTTCACCATTCCTTTCAATGTATCCTTCAGTAGGCAGTTTCTTCTCAGCCAGTCCCCAGCCGATTCCTTTTTCTCTTCCTGATCAGTTTCAGCATCATTATTTCTTCACTCTTTCTTTCCAACACAGCTTCATTTCTCATTCTGTCTCTCACTTCACATGTTCCATTCTTCTCCATATCCACAACTCTTCTCTTCACTTTGTCGTAATGTCCATGTTTTCCCCCATATAATGCCACACTCCACAAAAAGCACTTCACTAGTCTCTTCCTTGCTTTAATTCGGATGCTAGATAACCATCGCAACTGATAAAGCGTCGTAAAATAAACTAATTAAAAATATGGATAGTGGGTTCAATTACAAAGATTGAACTATTACAATAATGAATGAAAATATAAATTTAAGATTCAGTTATAAATAAGTTACTGTTTAGTATTTAAAACGTTTCATTTTTTATTTGTAGTTATGAACTTGTGTCGATATAAGAATAATACAGTGTGAACAGCAAAAACAGCCGATTGGAAGCTTATATTCCTATTAATTTGTGGGGAAGTGTTATTTTTTGTGTTTTATACTTTCCATAATGCGCCGGTATCTGTGAAGCAATCATGGATAAGGGGAAAGAGAAACTCTGTACATTCAAATATCATATAATAGACAAAATAAAGAAAAAGGATTGGTAAAACTGGCAGAAAAATAAATCTAGTACTTTTCTCCCAAATCCAGTACTTTTTTTTGCCAAGTTTGGTATCTTTTATTTTTTACTGGTAGAGACTCTGTGCGGAATACATTTTCTCCTGAGGTTTTCTCCAAGCATATCGGTTTCTCCTTCCATTAGCGTTTCTCACTGTACCACCACAGTCTAGTATATACAGTCACGAAGCTCAATACGTAGTAAATATGCATCCATAGATAGTTGCTAACCACTAGGATCGCTAATATCGCCTCATTACAGACAATGCGAAATAGTACCGGCACAGTCAATTGTTTATAGCACCCTCAAAACTCAAGCTTCGTGACTGTATATACTAGACTGTGGTAGCACCATCTCAACGATTCTAAATAACCTCTACAATTGAAAAGGGATGTCAAATAAATAACTGTAATAATGTTACTGCTACATCATTTTATCATCTCTCAATAGTTTCTGTAGTTAATGAGAAGAGTTAAAGCAAAGGAACAAAATTTATTCCTGAATCATCCCATGTCATGTGTACTATACTGTATGACTAATTCCCTCATTTTGTAAACATCGACCATTATCTATAATAAAAGTTTGATGATTCAGTAAAGCGTTGTTTAAGATCTGATTCGAATTGATAGCTATGACCTCATTTCTTACTCACATCCTTGTGTCATTTGTCGTCATTGAATCACCTCCTGACGTCAGTGAAAGTTATGACGTCAATGTGGTGTAGTCAATGTATATGACGTCGCGAAACGTGCATCGTGTTGTAATCCGCAACAACTTGGGAGCAATTTAGTCATGAGGACATGAAAACAGCTTGAATTTAGATTCTGAGCCAACAATGTCAATCTATTTCGTATAATGAAAACGTAGCGTTTCCGGCTATTTATTACCGTATATTAGTATTATTATTATTATTGTTATTATTATTATTATTATTATTATTATTATTATTATTATTATTATCACCACCCGCTGTGGCCCAAGTAATAGCATAGCTACTTAATGGACCCGGATTTGATACTCGTCAGTTTAGCTTTTGCTTTCGAATTTTTAGGGAAGGCCTTATATCGTCCCTCCCATATTTCCTCTAAAATTACTTATTTTTCCATACTATAAAACTGGGGTAAACGATCCGAAGGCTTGCACTGCAGCCTGAGGCTTATTGTGCCTACCACTCCTATTCTGTGAATGATTGGGTAGCTGAACGGCCGTGCTCTTGTACAAGTACAGCACGCCGCACCGTGCTATGGTATGGATTATGATGATGATGATGATGATGATGATGATGATGATGATGATGTGTGAATTAATGATGGCGAAATGAGTCCAAGGTCCAACGCCGAAAATTACCCAGCAATTCTGCTACAGTTGGTTGAGGAAAGCCCCGGAAAAACTCCAAGCAGGTAACTTGTCCCAAGTCCAAGCTGTGGAGTAATGGTTAGCACGTCTGGCTATGAAAAGAGTGGGTCCGGGTTCAAATCCTGGTTGGGACAAGTTATCTGGTTGTGTTTAAAAATGTTATGTTTTATTTAACGATGCTCGCAACTGCAGAGGTTATATCAGCGTCGCCGGATGTGCAGGAATTTTGTCCTGCAGGAGTTCTTTTACATGCCAGTAAATCTACTGACATGAGCCTGTCGCATTTAAGCACACTTAAATGCCATCGACCTGGCTCGGGATCGAACCCCCAACCTTGGGCATAGAAGGCCAGCGCTATACCAACCAGGTCGACTGGGTTGTGGTTTTTCCGGGGTTTTCCCTCAACCAACGGAAGCAGAATTGCTGGGTAACTTTCGGCCATAGACCTCGGAATCATTTCGCCATCATTAATTCACATATCATCATCCATATCATATCCCCAGTGAAGTTCGCGGTGCGGTGTGCTGTACTTGTGCAAGAGCGCTGCCGTTCGGCTACCCAATCATTCACAGAATAGAAATGGTAAGCACAATAAGCCTCAGGCTGCAGTGCAAGCCTTTGGGTCCCTTCTCCGTACAAAAGAAAAAAACGGTTGACATTTTGCCTAATGCCTAGAGCCTTCTATCATGGTCAGAGTTCCTTTAAGTAGTGTCACTTTATTATAGTATGAGTCTCAGAACTTCACTTTTTGCCCCGAGAAACTCCGTGTCAAGGATTTTATCGCCCCTTAAAATCCATCATACTCAATCGAGTTTCGAACCCGTGAACAAATAACTACCTTTCATTCCTATCTTCTGATTTATTTCGCATTAAATAGATGCCCCACCCCTTTCTTAAGGGTTCATTAGGATTTGATCATTTAATTTTGAGTCTGGTAAGGTATTGCTAATTTGACCAAGCTTCAGCAAAACAAATTAAATAGATGTAACAGTTAGGGTATTTGGAGATTAGACGGCTATATCCTTCATAAAGAACAATCTGACAGCCTTGGCCTGAAATCACACAAAATATACATAGTAGGCCTAGGTCTAACAATAGTAGAGCTTGCCAAATAGCAACACACAGCCCAAGTTATAGAGTTCCGCTGGTAATATTCAACATGGTTTACATTTTATCGAACAGCGATGACCAATACTGCTCGCTCTCCTCTAATCCGATTAAATTTGTATCTCTCCTGCCGCAATTCTGAAGAATTAAAATGACCTTCCTAAATGACATACTAACATACGAGTACACGAATAGTTACGATATGAGTCGAGTTCTGCCGAACTGCTCGGTGCATGGTGTAATGTTCCTTTTAGATAAAAGTGATGACGTATACTCTTGGCTTGTCTGACGTATAAAGAAAACAGGTTGGGACAGTGTGTTGGAGAATCCAGAATTCATTGTGTGTATTTAAGCTTATACTCTCGTAACAGCAAGGTAAGTAGCAGATTCAGAAACAAAGATGTAAGTGTAATTTGGTTTATGTTGGAAACAATTGTTTACACGTTTCTAAAATGGGCGTCGCCCTGCACAGCCTGTCACAGTGAAAAGTGGCGATAAACAAATGCAGAGAAAGCATATTATTATGCTAATGAAAAGTAGCATGTCTTTCATTTGCAAGATTTTTCAGAGGTAAATGTTTATGTACAGTGATTATTTTTCTTTACAGGCAACAAACGATGAGTTACCCTGGTTATCCTGGATATCCTCAGGTAAATATAAGAATCATTGTTGTGTAATTAGCTGGGTGTGCATATGTTGTTACACAATTCCCTGATATAGTACTTTAATTTGTATGTTTGTGATAGAGGTACTAACAGCTGATACGCCTAATCTTAATACCGTATCACTTTCAGTGTTGAATATCACTAACGTCATCTGCAATGTAGGCTAGTTCTTATTAACTGTAAATAGTGACATAAAATACTTTTCATTCCATTAATCAGCTTAATCGCAGAACTCGAGTGAGAGTAATTCTCCAAAAAAGCTACACCAAAGAGTTTTGGGGGGGGGGGGCACAGATGCATTATAGGGGCCAATCTCCTTATTGGTTGAATGGTATGAATGCTACTATCGATATGTATTGTTATAATCGACATAAAATATGTTGCCAACTTCTAAATTAAGACAGTTTTATATCGTTGACTTGTAGCCTACTTCAAAATGAAAAATATAGTAAAATATACCGTATTTTCCCTGGACCAAAAATATAATACAAAGTGACTAAAATCACATCAGTAGTAACAGACTGTTTTTTTTAAGTCAATTTTTTAATTTAGTAGCATTTAATGCTTATCGATTATTGAAGGCTAAAAACGCTAAGCGAACCATTGCTTCCGCTGACCTTTTTTTTACGCATAATGTGTGATGGGTGGCTCCTATAATGCATCTGTTCCTCTTTTTTTTTTTTTTTTTTTTTTTTTTTTTTTTTTTTTTTTTTTTTTTTTTACCAGATGTATCGTATGTAATGATAAATTATTTATTGCATCCACTAATCATATACATGCTATGGAACATGGTATAGTGATAAATACACACTTCTAGTTTGCAGTCACAAAATTAATATTTTCAACATAAAAATCGTTTTAATACTTCACGGTATATTCTAATGCACTGTTGCTGCCCTCCCTCACCTCTACTTCTTACAAATAAAGCTCCCAAAAGATCCAGGACGCAATACTAGGGAAACTGACCACTTGCTTAGTAATTCGTCCTGAATCTTTCGCATGTTATGTTGATAATTAGTAACAAGTGGGGGGGAGAGTTACAACAATGCATTAGAATATAGATATTTATCAAACGATATTTATGTTGAAGGCATTTGTGGCTGCAAACTAAAACCATGTGTGTATCATTATATACATCTAACAGAAGCCAGGGAAGCAAAAAGAAAATTATGTCTCATTTGGTGTAGCTTTTCTGGAAAAGCAACCGAGATTTATAGTGCTTGCATACCGCGTTGTTTTGTTATGTAATTTTACCATTTTTATAACATAAGCCTAGCGCATTGTAGTAGGCCTACGTAGGCTACATTCAAGATACTATCCATTTCTGATTAATTTTAATAAACGAATTGTTTTAATTATTATATTATTCATGTTAGAATTTCGTATGGAACAGATGCATTATAGTACCACCAGTTAATATATCTCCTAAAAAAATCAACGGAAGTAGCAGTTCGATAAATGAAATTATCAATCCCTAAATTTCGTCAAAGAAAATTCACATATGTTGACACATAGGAATGATGTTCATATATACAACACCAGAAACCGTGACCTTTTTGACATACCTAAGTGTAGGCTAACTAAAACAATGAATAGTTATTTTATTATGTCTTTAAAAATAGCAAATAAATTTCCGAGATATCTTTTTAATCTGGAAAGGAAGTCTTTCAACAGACTTGCCTCTGGTTGGTTAATCAACAAACCATTTTATGAAATTAATGAGTTTTTTAATGTCAACGTTGTTGAGAGTTTTTGAATTAATTTTATTGTTTTGTTGTTTACCTTTTATTACTGACTTTGTCAATTGTACTATGTTGTGTGCTCTGACTGTACAACACTGAATATACTGAATAATAGAAGAAGTTTAAGCTAAAATGTGAATATGATGTAACATATTAAAGATTAACATTGTCAATTTATGCACACCAATAAGAGAAACTGAAAGTTGTAATAATTAAATAAATATGGAAATGTTTTGAAATATGTGTTAGCTCCTTTTCCAATATTATTTTGTGTAGAATTGGGGGAGGGTAGAAAAGCAGGCCCAGGTTAACTTTAAATGAACACCAGCGCACTGAAGTTGTCACTGTCCCTGATCACAGACCCATCTGTTAAAACTGCTACTGCTCTCCTCATTTTTCTCCTGTCACCAAGGCCCATTCACAATGAAAATTAAACATAGCCATAACATAAACACAGAAGTTTGCGCCCAGGCTACCAAATGGGATCATTCACAATGATTCACATAAGCATTGACATAAACATTACCTAAGACGTTAACATGAAAGTTTGCACACTCCAAACTTTGCACACTCCAAACTTTCATGCATATGCTTACGTGATTTGCAAACAGAACACAATCGTGGAGCGCTGAAGTATACGACAGAATATGAGGAAATGGCGTCGTTGTTATGTTTCCATGGTTACCAATTATGTTTGCTGTTATGTTTATGTTCCCATCGTGAATGATGGTATGACTTCTTGATTTTACTGTAACGTTAAGTTAACACTTACATTATGTTTAATTTTTCATACAGTTGAAATTCAGAAATTTATTTTATATAATCCTATCTTTGCCCTTTTGTTCTACGTTGGCTAACCAGTTTTACAACCTTTTCACTAAAAAAAAAAAAAGCATTAGGATTGAGGTTTCTGTCTACAGAAGAAAAGGCCAAACATGTTGGTTTTGGTAAATTTTATTGCCAAAATGATCTCTATTACATGTTAAGTGTTCACTGAATGAAATAGATGTATAGTGCATTATGATTGTAGTGGTGAAATGTGTACTTAACCTTATCTGATACCTGATTGTATATATGTCATTATATGTATAACTAACATATTAAACTTGCGCACAATTAATTGGCAGTGGCCAAGGTACTGGTAGTTAATGTACTACAATATTGGCGCTGTGTTATGCATGATGCAGCTTTAATGCTAAGATACAGTGGAGAATATGTGCAACGTTATAAAATGTATCATTTTTTTTTTACGCTGAGAAATTGTTGGAATTCTGGTTTGTAAAGTGGGCCTAAACAACATTGATTGTGTGTTTCGATACAAAGTTGACATACGGTAATAATAGACCTATAACATTTCTCCAAATGTATGTAGTCTGATAAGAAGTGATACAAATTCAAATCCTGCTAGTCTTCTTGAGGATTAGGTTCTGTTGTCTGTTTCTACTTAACATTTGTGAGGATTCTGAAGTAATATTAGAAGTTGACAAATAGCATAACTCCTTTGTCGTGTTGTTAGCATGGCGCAAGGCAATCTTTTAAGAAAACACGGTATAACAAACACAAAACAAAAGACTCACGATACTCAGACTTCATTTCACTGCTCGAATTTGAACACAGATCCGCTGGATTTGTTTTCAGATATGGTTCAGCTTCAGCCACAATGAAGAATACAAAAATAAATAATAAACTTAAATAATTCATACATATAAATACGTAGATTAATTATTAAAGGCATCCAGAATATTTACCGTGCCTTATATAAAAGGAAAAAGAACCCAGCAGTTTTGTGTCATAGACGTTAGGAATTCTGTTCCAGGGGAGGAAAGAAGGTGAAAGGGAAATAAGAAGGCGTATTAAATGCTATTCCTCACATTATAATTAAAGTTTGACATAGTTTAACTAGCACTCATCACACAGTTGATCAAGGCAGCTCACAGTCAAGTGTGAAATTGTAACAGATCAAAAGCAAAGATTTAAACCTGATGAGGTAATACAAACCTTATAAACACGATGAAATTTTCAGAATAGAAACATTACCAGTAATTGAAAAGATATGAACATTACATCACCCTACCACCGCTACTGCTATTACTAAAAAACAATAATATAAAGAACATACATTATTATCAAAAGCATTAGGCATTATTCTTAGCTGTTAATTTTCAAATATTATTTACTTAGTTTCCTTGCATTGGATTGTAAATCAGAACTTCAATAGAAAGTCTGTACTTTAAAATATTATTACGAAGTTCAGCATTATATTCATTTTGTGTGTATAAATCTACTCTTCGTGCATATTTCTACAATTCTTGAAATTATTATTTCTGTTGTTTGTTACTTTTAATAGTCTACCAGATAAGGTTCTTAGGAAAATATTTGGGGCTAAGAGGGACAGGAGAATGGAGAAAGTTACACAACACAGAACTGCACGCATTGTATTCTTCACCTGACATAATTAGGAACATTAAATCCAGACGTTTGAGATGGGCAGGGCATGTAGCACATATGGGCGAATTCAGAATCGCATATAGTGTGTTAGTTGGGAGGCCAGAGGGGAAAAGATCTTTGGGGATGCCGAGATGTAGATGGGAAGATAATATTAAAATGGATTTGAGGGAGGTGGGATATGATGGTAGAGACTGATTAATCTTGCTCAGGAAGGGACCAATGGCGGGCTTATGTGAGGGCGGGAATGAACCTCTGGGTTCCTTAAAAGCCAGTAAGTAAGTACCAGACACTATCTATAATAAAACAAATTCAGACATCTGAATTGTTAGAGTGGGTTTAGAAGAAGATTCAAGTAAATTAGTAATGGACAGAATCGAATAAAAGTTCTCAAATACTTTTATCACTCGAATAGCGATTTGACTACTTACCTCGGTTGTTCTCGAGTAGTTCTCGCTTCTTAGTTCTCTTATCCAGCAACCAGCATGACAGCGATAATGTCAGAAGTGTATTGTGCAAGCACAGGAATTTATATATTTTTTATTATTCTAATCACATGCTGTAGCTACGTGCAACTTCTTATAAAGATTTTGTATTCCTGCGTTCTGTAATTAGATAAGAGAAAGATAGAGGAGAGAGGTGAGGCAGAGAGGGGCGATCTGGAGCAGGTTTTATTGAATGCAACCACCTCATGTTTATAGGCGAAGTTAGCCGTGAATATTCTTCATTTCTCGCAGCATCTACCATCCGAGCAAAGTATTCGAATACTTGTTCACGATTCGAGATATATCTCGAGAACTTAAGAATCGAATAATTCGTATTTTTTATTTGAATAGTCCCATAAATAAAGTAAATGCTAAAAACTGACATGTTCGTCTTATTAGATTAGGTTTCCTAAATAAAAAAAATCTCTCTAAAAACAGAATTGTACTACCGATATAGGCTATTGTTAGTGATAGTCATAAATGAGATAAATATTTCTTAAAAAAACACACAGTTTTGAGTAGATAAATTTAATGTCCATTTTCTGCAATATTAATTCAGAAACCAGCACACAGTTTTGAGTAGATAAATTTAATTTCCATTTTCTGCAGTATTACTTCAGAACCGTTATGTTATAAAGTCAAAATCAAATAATTGTTGTTGCAATTTTACAGCTTTCTCATAAAAAAATGTTGTAACATGACTCCACTGTATACTTTTAATAAATGTAATATTTTAGAATAATATCCTTTGATTAATATTTGCTTGTGTAGCACTGATTTCTGTTTCTCTATTTTTTTTTCAAGGCTGCTTCTGGGATACCAACTCCTGGTTTCTATCCTCCACAGCATGCCACTGTCCAGCTCAGTTACCCATTAAATCCTACCTATCCCGGTCATAGTCCTGGGATGAGCCAGTATCCTCAGTATCCTCCATCAAGCACACAACCATATCCTCCAAGTGGTGGTGCGGGCCAGGGACCATATCCACCCTCATCCCAGGCGCCTTACCCACCCTCCACCCAGGCAGGGTACCCACCCACATCTCAGGCACCTTACCCACCCACGACCCATGCACCATACCCACCCACCACCCATACACAATATCCAACCACTACCCACGCACCATACCCACCCACAACAGGGGGTGGCTTGTATCCAACACAGTCAAGCTCTCCCTACCCGTCCTCAGGGCTTGGTTTTCCAGCACAAGCACCCACTTCTTTCGCACCACAGCCTCAACCATACAACCCTATCACATCTGCTTATGTAGCACCCGTTGGTGCTCAGCCCCCGGGCATGCATACGGGTGGCCATAGCTTGAGTAGGCCTGGCTCTAATGTGCATTCAACGTACTCAAAGGTGAGAAGCATGGAGTGCATGTGTTATATAATAGTACTTTATGCAACGAGCCTATAATGGTAGTAATTAAGGGAAGACTCCACTGAAAATCATGAAAATTTTTCCAAATTTTTTTTTAGCTATTTCACTTATTCAGAATTTATATTTTCATACCCCAAATGGATTCAGCTCAGTTCTGATTACAAATACTCGTATGTTTACACTTTTTAAATTAAGGCTGGAAGGGGGAGTGGAATTTAAAGAGCTGTCAAAATTGTTTTTCATCGAAGAATTCTTTTTTAAAATTTCTGATTACAAATCTAGTAACTTTTTGTTGGCTCCCTGAAGTTACTAGATGAATGTAGCGGAGGAGAATATTAATTTACATAAATATTCATTTTATTTTCAAATCTATTTTTCTGTGTTCATTTTTGTTGATTCAACACCAACTTTCTTAATATTAATCAATCTGGATGAAATTTTTACTGCAAGTATTTATGAGGTAGCTGCATGTTTCTATGCATTTATTTTGTGAGAAATGTTGCTAGTTTATTTTATTAATATTTTTCTTCATATTAATAAAATAAACTAGCAGCATTAAGAAAAATATTAGTAAAATAAACTAGCAGCATTAAGAAAAATATTAATAAAATAAACTAGCAGCATTAAGAAAAATATTAATCAAATAATCTAGCAGCATTTCTCACAAAATAAATGCATAGAAACATGCAGCTACCTCATAAATACTTGCAGTAAAAATTTCATCCATATTGATTAATATTTGACATAAGAAAGTTGGTGTTGAATCAACAAAAATGAACACAGAAGAATAGATTTGAAAATAAAATGAATATTTATGTAAATTAATATTCTCCTCCGCTTTATTCATGTAGTAACTTCAGGGAGCCAACAAAAAGTTACTAGATTTGTAATCAGAAATTTTAAAAAAGAATTCTTCGATGAAAAACAATTTTGACAGCTCTTTAAATTCCACTCCCCCTTCCAAACTTAATTTAAAAAGTGTAAACATACGAGTATTTGTAATCATAATTGAGCTGAATCCATTTGGGGTATGAAAATATAAATTCTGAATAAGTGAAATAGCTAAAAAAAATTTGGATAAATTTTCATGATTTTCAGTGGAGTCTTCCCTTAAGACGCGAGTATGTTTACCCATGTATGTAAGAAATCATTTTATGTGTATGTATACTGATGATACTTCTGTTATTGTAAAAGATGGAAATGAACTGGATTTAGAGACAACCTGTTCTGACCTGTTAAAAGATCTCGAAACATGGTTTGATAGCAATCTGCTTCACTTAAGTGTTAATAAGACTGGATATATTTACTTTCACAATTCTCAAAAGAAAAATTTGAAGGACATTAATATTTCTATTCAAGATCAATACTTATGTAAATGGGAAACTACTAAATTCTTGGGCGTTACATTTGATGATTGTTTGTCTTGGAGACTCTATTGCACAAGTTTAATTTCTAAACTCAATAGCATTTGTTATCAAATCAGAATTTTGAGGACGATAATAAATCACGATGTATTAATGTCTTATTATTTCGCACACGTCGAGTCAAGGCTTTCATATGCTATTTGTTTTTGGGGATCTGAACCATGCTGAATGATATATTTATGGCTCAAAAGCGTATTGTCAGATGCATAGCGGGAGTTGACAGTAGGACCTCTTGTAGGGAACATTTTTTTACAATATAATATTCTTACTGTTTATGGTATATATATTTTTAATGTTTTACAACTAATTTATAAAAATCTGTCTGATTTCCACCAAAATTGTGACTTCCATACCTACGATACTCGTAACAAAATAGTTCAACTATTTCAGCACACCATCTTACAAACACTAGTAGAACCTATATGGTCTTTGGTATCAAAATCTACAATAGTTTGCCAACAATGCCCTAATTGATTTACCAACACCATCTTGAAAATAAATTAATTGTTCTATAATAGGTGATGCTCTGTCTTGTAAATTTAAATTATTAATATAAAAATCATTTACCAATAAAGGAATATATAATAAACCTAAAAAATTATAAATATAAAATGAAATATACAAAAAATTCTCTCAAATTTAGGAATTACATAAAGACGAAATTAATAAAATTGTGTCCCTACAATCTTGAGGATACACGCATGGGCCCTCGAAATGAATAATGTTTTTTATATATGACTTATTTTAAATTAAATTGTAATTGTATATACTTGACCATATCTATGCATATATTATGCCTTCGACAATAAAGTTCTATCTATCTATGAAACGAGTGCAAGCGAGTTTCATAATTTTCATATGAACGTCTTAATTACCATTATAGTCAAGTTTCATACGACTTTTTATGCTCGACCATATTTCTAACTTGAAATTATTCATAAGTATTCATGTTATTCTTATCTGACTGAGGAGCGGAACTGACCTTGTGCAATATCTCATAAAATTGTGAGATGTGCGCAGATGCGAAAGTATTGATTTTTTCCGAGAAACAAATGTCGACATTGACCTTGATATAATCTAGAGAGTAAAATAAACATTAATCTTTATATAACCTTGAAATTGAATTAGACATTGAAAAACGAGATGACAAATTGAATTTATTTGAACATTATTTACAATTAACGCTAATTATTATAGTAACAGAATTAGTTGTCTTTTGAATGCATATCCGAGAATAATCGATACTTGCACTTTCATATTGCTGCAATGGTATTTTCTGATTGGTGGAACACCAGAACTTTAATGAATAGGTGTACTTTAATGAGGTCCATTAAAGGGCTGCTACCAGGTGTATAATTACTACATTTCGGCATGGTCGAGCATAAAAATATTATGTGGTTACAGTTCCAACCTACTTCGAAATAATACTTTTAACATATTTTATATAACAATGATATTAACTGAGGAATATAATCAAGATGTATAACGATATTAACTTTTGCAGGGCACCCCTACTGTGAGGCCTGTATCACCCTTCAATCCACGACAAGATGCAGAGGTTCTACGGAAAGCAATGAAAGGGTTTGGAACTGATGAAAAGACCATTATTAATGTTCTTGCAAACAGAACAAACAGCCAGAGACTTGAAATTGCGGTGCAGTTTAAAACTCTGTATGGAAAGGTTTGTAGAGTTTTAAATCACACTGCCATACTGTTAAGATAGTGATTAAATGCTATACTTGTTTAATGCAAGTTCGTTTTCCTTGTATTCTTTTCAGCTTTAAATATTTATTTTTTATGACTGTCATCCTACTTACATTATAAGATATACTTTCGCTATGATTCGCGGGTTCAACCTGATTAAGATTGTGGGTTTTTATGTTGTTAAATTCTGATGTTTAACTCTCTGTGTCTAAGGAAGAAAATCTGAGAGATTTTTTTTTCCCCCTCCCCCCCACAATTTCTGGGCATAGATATCGACATGTGAAAACATTTCTGTTAGTTTATCATTTTCTTGTATTATTTTCCATAGTTTAAAGAATTATAAGATTGATCATATTTAAACACTAAAAATATTCATTCTACTTACTTACTACTTAAACTACTGGTATTTTTTAGAAGACTGATGGCCGGTTTTTTCAAGTATTGTTAGAAAATTTAACGACTGTTAAACTCTAAACTGTTTGTTAATTAATAAAATTGTAAGTTTTCAACACCAGTTTGGTTTAACAGATTGTTAACAGTTTGTTAATTTTAAATGTAGGATTTCAGGCAGTTAACTCATTTAACAGTTAGTTAAATATGGCCGATGTCTCCACAGCTGTTCGAACAGAAGTTGCGAAATTAATATTTTGTGTCTCTCTGTAGGGAATGTTTAGCATATGACTGGTAATATAACATTTAAAAAATACTTTGGACTGTTTAAATACATCAGTGTTATTTTATTTCTTTCGTATTTCGTACCCATAATAGCAATGAGGAAATATAACCTTACTTTGTAATTATTATTCAGCACGTCACCTGCAACTTTCATTTGTCAACTGTTTGTTTATGGAGCGTGGCCTACTATAACAGGTTGTCATTTTATGCAAGTTTCATGACTCACTCTATAATATAGAATTTAAAGATTAATTTTAGCCAATCAAAAATTTTCTTACATGTGTAGAATCATTACCAACTGCTGTTGAGTAGTTAAAATAGTGCTAACAGACGTTATAGTTAAGTGTTGGTTATCTTAAACAAATTTATGTTGAACAAATGGAAAATACATTAACAAAGCGTTAAAAATAAACAGACTGTTAATTTAACATTCGTTAAGCAAAATTAAACATTACTTGGACAAACTGGCCATGAATTTTTTAAGCTGGTCTTCTTTGAATCCCAATTTTGTTCAGCAAATTCCTGACAGATCTTGCTAAAGTTTGTTAAGATAGCAAGCTTGGCTCGAGCAGTTTCTAAACTCTTGCTAGATTTTTGGGATATCCACATCATGTTCATTGAAGAAAAACACTGAAGCATTACTACGGTACTTCTAAGAAGATACAGAGATAAATGAATACAATATAATATTTATTACTCAGTCAATGACAAATCAATGTAAAATAATGACTTATATTATATGGTCATTAAGTTTATATACATAAATTACAAATTGCAAACGTTTTCGCCCATTCAGGCATCTTCAGGCACAATTATACAATATCTCAATATCAAAATGCGTAGCTACTATATTGGTGGTAGGTAACTATTTAAGATTGATGATGTGCAGAACATCTCCGGTTGGGCGAAGGGCTAACAACCCATCACCGTAAAAAACAGCTTGTTACGTATCCCTATAATAAGCCTCGGAATAGGACTGATTCTCTGGCACGACCACGGCAAAGGAATAAGGATTTGAGATTTGGCACTTGGAACGTAACTAGTGTTTATAGAACAGGAGGGGTAACATTAGTAGCAAAAGAACTAGCTAGATATAGAATAGACTTCGTAGGAGTACAAGAGGTTAGGTTAGATGGGAATGGCATATCACAAATAGGAGATTACTTGTTGTATTATGGGGAAGGAAACAATAATCACCAATTAGGAACAGGATTCTTTGTTCATAAAAGAATAAAATCAGCAGTAAAAAAAAAGTAAATCCCGAAAAGACAAAGTATATGATTATGTCTCGTGACCAGAATATTGTACGAAATGGAAATATAAAAATTGGAGATTTATCCTTCGAAGAGGTGGAAAAATTCAAATATCTTGGAGCAACAGTAACAAATATAAATGACACTCGGGAGGAAATTAAACGCAGAATAAATATGGGAAATGCGTGTTATTATTCGGTTGAGAAGCTCTTATCATCCAGTCTGCTGTCGAAAAATCTGAAAGTTAGAATTTATAAAACAGTTATATTACCGGTTCTTCTGTATGGTTGTGAAACTTGGACTCTCACTCTGAGAGAGGAACATAGGTTCAGGGTGTTTGAGAATAAGGTGCTAAGGAAAATATTTGGGGCTAAGCGGGATGAAGTTACAGGAGAATGGAGAAAGTTACACAACACAGAACTGCACGCATTGTATTCTTCACCTGACATAATTAGGAACATTAAATCCAGACGTTTGAGATGGGCAGGGCATGTAGCACGTATGGGCGAATCCAGAAATGCATATAGAGTGTTAGTTGGGAGACCGTAGGGAAAAAGACCTTTAGGGAGGCCGAGACGTAGATGGGAGGATAATATTAAAATGGATCTGAGGGAGGTGGGGTATGATGATAGAGACTGGATTAATCTTGCACAGGATAGGGACCGCTGGCGGGCTTATGTGAGGGCGGCAATGAACCTTGGGGTTCGTTAAAAGCCATTTGTAAGTAAGTACAGGTCATAAAATTAAAATAATGTTAAAAACCACGTAGTGTTGTAATTAAACTTCATAATATTGTGTGGAACTCTTGTTCAGTAGAGTCCAATGAGTGATGAATTATGTCTGAAATATATAAATAATACGAAATAGAAATAGGAATTATCAAATATAAAAATGTGATCGGATTGGATAATTAAAAGTACTTACGTCATTTGAACGTGGCAACTGTATAGATCACATGAACATCCTGTGTTTGAAGTAATTATCTGTAATGAAATAATAAGTAAATCAAATTTTGAAGAATTTGAAAAACTAATTGGAAGGCTAAATTATGGACGTACTTACGTAGATGTGAGACGACCTGCTGCTGTTGGGACTGTAGCTAGAATGACGTGGGGGAAGTGTGTATTCGTGTAAACAACTAACTTTATTACATTTTAATTATGGAGATGTTCTGCACATCATCAATCTTAAATAGTTACCTACCACCAATATAGTAGCTACGCATTTTGATATTGAGATATTGTATAATTGTGCCTGAAGATGCCAGAATGGGCGAAAACGTTTGCAATTTGTAATTTATGTATATAAACTTAATGACCATATAATATAAGTCATTATTTTACATTGATTTGTCATTGACTGAGTAATAAATATTATATTGTATTCATTTGTATTAATTGACAATCTGAATATTTCATCATGCTTTCTAAGATACAGAGATAGTTCAATTAACTTCTGTATTTGTGCACAGGGAATCATTTTCTTAGAGAAAGTTTAAAAATTTTCACTCCATTTTGAGTGAAGAGTAGCATTTTTTCATTCCACTTTAACATTTTCTCTGAAGTCACATATTTCAAACTCTAAACCAAACTGACTGGAGTGACTCTGCATCTCTCGGGTTTATTTCACTCCCCAATTTTACCTGCGCTGTCATAGTAAAGAGCCGTGCGTTTTTTTTAAAGCAAGTCCGTTCTTTTATTATATTTGTTTCACTGTCGCTGCAGCAGCTCTACAGCAAGCGTGCAGCAAATCAAAACATCGCTTTACGAGTTTGCTGCATGATCCATCATGGCGGAATGCATGTTTTGGTCTTTTGCAACGTTTATTATTGTTAAAATCGTCTAGTAATAATAATTCCATGTCAGTATCATGGAAGTCGAAACTATTTAACATGTTCGGTTCTTTTAAGGTTAAATTTATTACTGCAGTAATAGAATCCAGTATTAATTGTCCACCATTTTGCAGTCAGTTGACCTACTTACTTTTTTTTCAACCCTCATTTTGCTGCAGCAAAGGCATGAAGTGCTTTACTGAAGCGCTTAAAAAAAAACGTACAGGAGCTGCATTCTGGGGCCTGTTTCTCAAAAATACTAGTTTAATAGTTCACCAGTTACCAGAGTATATTTCACCAGCTCTAGTAGGTTCTGTTTCTCAAACTATTTTACCAGTCTAGTAACTTTTGTGACAATCTTTCACTAGTCGCATGATCTCTTTCACTAGTCAGCTGATTGAGTTCGTTTCTTTATAGTCATTGGTAGGTATTGTTATTTGAGGTTAGAAAGCTAAGTTGTTTGTGTTTAGGTTTTGATTTCTCTTTCGGTTGAAATTCCATCAATTGGAAGCAAATTAACTATACTCAATATGATTAATGAATCAAAGCATATACTATTCGGTGCTTTTTCAAGCATATAAACAAAAAATGATAAAGTAAACCAATGGAGAAACAATTTTATAATGTGTGAGGCTATGGAACCTTTACCTCAGAACAAAGATTATGCATACGTTAAGGGACAACATTAAGAAAGCAACTTTGATAAGTACCAATTCAAGTTCACAGTATCATAATATGAACATATTATGTAGTTAGTGAATATACTGCCCACATGAATGCCACTTATGCCTTGATGAAAAATTCGCTATTTTTTTTCGCTTTTACATTTGATCTATTCATAAATTAGTGTCGTTTTATATTTAATTTGTAGACTGAAGTTGACAATGTCAGAAGAACTGGCGTGGAGGAGGAAAGCCAGCAAAAATTACTGCAGTTGATGAATTGGTATCAGATTATTAGGAAAAAAATTCTGCATGTGTTTCTGGTCTAGGACAGAAAAACCAGATGGCATTGGAAAATAATCAACATCCCGATTTGTAGAGCAATTTGTATTTGAAGCTTTGCTGATAATGCATGACTTCTATTTGTTTGTCTTGTTATGGCAGGTCCCACTATATTTGACAACTATCTAAGCTTTTCAGCACTTTACCTAAATTGTTCATTATATTTAAACAATGCTATAATAAAGGCCGCATGATCTCTAAAGAGCTCCCCTTTTAGGAGGCCATAGCCCTTCACGGGAAATCCAAAGGCTATTTCATTCATTCATTCATTCATAATAAAGGAATAATAATTTTGTCTTCTCTATATAGTTTTAGCTCTTATCACAACAACTTCATCACTTCAGTCGGAATCACTAAATCACATAAGCTTATATTTTAAAAAATAATTACAACATTTTGTTTTGATTATCTGAGAGAGGTTGTCACTGGTAACTGATAATATAGAAATCATCAGTCTTTAGAGTCTTGTAGGAATATATCCGTTGAATACTAGTATAATCAACTAGATTAGCATTTTGAGAAACAGAATCACTTACGAACTGGTGAAATCGACTAATATTACTAGTCTGTGAACTGGTAACTACTACTTTATCCGTGTAGTTTCTAGAAACACAGACTTGTAAAATAAACTAATATTACTACTGTACAGACTAGTATTACTAGTCCGTGAGGTTTGAGAAACAGGCCCCAGGTAGCCCCAAATGCTACCAGAAACTGTGTCTGTCCTTAGCAGTGGTCAAAGTAATTTCATTTTTGAAGCATCTGTTTAGTGTAAGGATGTTTTGTAAAGAGTTGAAATCACTGACCATCGAGACAGCAATATTTTGTAAATATTGGTCATAGTAGTGTCGTGTAACTTGCTGTGTGATGATATTTCTGTTCTCAGGATTTAATATCAGATTTGAAAAGTGAGCTGAGTGGTCGCTTTGAAGACTTGGTTGTGGCCATGATGACACCATTGCCGAAGTTCTACGCCAAAGAATTGCATGATGCTATAAGTGGAATCGGCACAAATGAGGATACACTTATTGAGATCCTGTGCACCACCACCAATCACGAGATTCGAACAATTCGTGCTGCGTATGAACACAGTAAGTAGCTGATTCCGGCAAAATCTCTCATTATTTATTAGTCGTACTTGATATTTAAAAAAACATTCAAATGAGGTCTATTTGGAGGATTGTGTACAAAATATATTGGAAAGAACTTCGTAATGTGGCAACACTGACAGCCCGAACATAACTAAATAAACAAAAACACTGTGTGGATTTTCTTTATTAAAACACATCACACAACACAAATAATAGCCTACACTAATTTTAGGTTCGAATATTCACTGAAGAAAGTTTATGCGAACTTCCTAATGTGGCAAAACTGATGGCCCAGACTGGCAATGTGTATGTATTTATTCACACTGCAAATGGGTATATACCTGGTGGCAGTGGTGACTAATTACACTCAATAATGACAATTAATAATAAACACAACTAATAAAATAATAATAATAACAACAAGGAGCATCCTAAATTAAATGAGGCATGGTCACTTAAAATAACATTTAAAGTAAATCTAATTTGCATCTTAACCCTAAGCTCGAACTAAGACCCACGAGTCTGACAGGTTCATATCTGCAGAAGTACCTTTCGGCACTACACTTATTTCGCTGTCAACTCACTCACTGCACTGATTCTACCTAATTTCACTAACACTTCTAACCATTTCACTGTTCAAATACTTTGCACAGCCACTTCACTGACACCAACACACTTCACTTACACAATAGACTTCACTGACACTACACACTTCCTCACTGATAGAACACTTCAAATAACAAGATATCAATTACACCCTTTAACTAGTGTGTATAATATACTACCATCTATTAGTAAAGTCCTTAAGCCTATTTTTAAATGCATTTTTGGTTATTGGTAAAGCCTTTAGTAAGTCTGCAGGTAAAGCATTCCAGTCCCTGATAGTACGATTGAGAAAAGAAAACTTTCCAGTGTCCGTCCTCTGTCTTCTTTCCCTCAATTTATATGAGTGGTCGTTCCTTGAAGAGTAATTTGGTGGCTGCAACCTATTTTTTATTTCTCTCCAGGCAGGCTCACCTCTGTATGTTTTGAACATTGCACATAATCGAATTCGCGTTCTCCGGTCCGTGAGTGTGTCCCATTTTAATGGTGAATTATTACAACACTTGAGAGCCCGTTTTTGAATCTTTTCCAGTGTCTTAATATGTTCTAATCTGTAAGGATCTCAACATGCAGCACCATATTCCATTACTGGACGAACTAGTGATTTATATGCAATCTCTTTGGATTTATCAGAGCCTTTCCTTAGTACCCTCATCACAAAGTGTAACGGCCTCCATGCTTTTCCCGCTGTGTCTGTAACGTGTTCCCCCCAGCCAAGATCGCTGCTAAATGTTATTCCGAGGTATTTACATGTGTTAACTTCCGGAATGGTTTCATCCCCTAACATATACGATGCGATTATTTTATTTCTTTTTCTTGTAAAGCTAATGGCTTTGCTCTTTAGAGAATTTATTTTCATTTTATTGGCCATTGCCCAATCGTTTATTCTATTGAGGTCATTCTGAAGAAGAGTAGTATCTTCATGACTTTTTATTTCCCTATATACGATACAGTCATCCGCGAATAATCGAACCCTGGACAAGAAGGTTAACTGGCAGATCTTTTACAAAAGCACATTTAAACTTTTTTTTTTTTGCCCCAGGTAAAAGTGCCGTTGTTTTGGTATTGCTGGTTATTTGGGTGCTGGTTATGAGAGATTTTACTGTACTTCATTTGTTGATTTATGATATTGCACTCTGGGTGGTAGTACATGTCATGACTGATTACTGACAGCCCCTTAGTTGTGTGGCAGTAGTTAGCCTACAGAGTTGGAAGTTTGTTCAGGAACTCCAAGGTATAACTGACATTCATGTGATTAACTATCTAGACTGTGGATGAATCACAGAGATTTCTCACTGTTGTAATGAATTATACTATTCATTTTCTTGCAGTTTATCGAAGTTCCATGGAAAAGGATTTGGCTGGTGACACCTCAGGCAATTTCAGACGACTTTTAGTTTCACTCTGCACCGTAAGTAAATCAAATAATGTAATATAAAATTATTCTCGAACAGTTCACCTCAAACACGTGATACGTAATGAGATATGGATCTAGGGTATGTAAGATTATTATGAAAATGATAATGATTCATTGAGAAATAGTGAAAGACTATCAAAAGTACCCTTGAATAATGCCCCAGATACAGTGAAGCTCTGGAACACTTTGGTGGCTTGTTGAAATATAATTTGTCTGTTACGAATATATATTTCAGTCGTTTACGTAATAGCAAATAATTCACTACTCTGCTCTCTCATTGGTTTTAGTCTTGTTGCTAATCTCTTTCCGAGTACATGAGAAGCTAATAAATGTAGCTTGTGTGGATATGCTGACCACTGCCTTCGTAATGAGTCTTGTGTTCATGATATCACACACTAAGGCGATTTTAGTCCCTTGTGTGTAACAAACCTAATGTTTATTTCACATAAGTACATAATAGGAAAATAGGAAATTTACTGTAATAATATTTTATTTTGCTCTTAGCTTTATATATTACACAGTGCCTCATTACAGTTTCGGACAGGCACTGAAAGTACCGGTAATTGGTAAGATAATAAAGTTACAGTTCCAATTTACAATACATTACAGAATAATGGGCAACATTTTGTAGTGTGAAGTTAAGCGTGTTTATCAATTTGTCATGGAACTTTATTAGAAGACTGCAATTGAAAATAATGTAGCTTGAAATAGTTGTGATATATTTGTGAAATTATGCAATTAGTTACAAACTCACTAATGACAAAGGATGCGGAACTTTAGACGACATTTGTGGAAAATGTACTTTGTACAAAATTGTGATTTTTAAATGTAAAGCAATGTACAATTTATATATAATATTTAAATGTTTTCTTTTTCACGTTAATGTTATTATAAGTCACTGCAATATTACATGTTTTCACTGTACACTAACTAAAGGTATGGTCACACGTCGCTACTTTTGCAGCGCTACTTTTGTACTGCAGCTGCAAAAGTTGCGTGTTGTGTTCACATGTAAGCCAAAAGTAGCGCGCTGCACACTACTTTTCGTGCTGCAAAAGTTGCAACTGGAGGTTGCGAGTCTGTTCACACACAAGGCACTACTTTTGCAGCCGCAGTCATGCTGCAGGTTCCATCTCCATGTTGACTTCTCAATATACATTTTGTGGTTATGTTCGCATTATTAAGAAACTCATGCGAAAGCTTCCTTATCTATTATTTGCTTTTCTGTCGTATCTAGTATTCAGAAATTGACGTTATTTTTACTATAAAGCTTTTAAAAACGCCTATATACTTAAATGATAACCAGCAGTATATTCACGTAATCAATGTTGGCAACCCTCCTGTTTGGAACTACGCTACAGAAAATTTAAGAAATGAATTATATCGTCACCAATTATGCTCAGACTGTGTTGTGCATTTAATAACTGTTACAAATAATTTATTTTCATCACAACTAACATTAAAATACATCCAAACAATAAAAGTATCATTGGCACATATGGGTGGCAACACTGGTCGCAACCGCAGCAAAAATTTCAACAGAACCGATATCAAAAATGCTGCGGCTGCAACCCTGAGAACCCTGTTCACACGTCGCTACTTTTAAGCTGCGCGCAGCATGGAAAAGCAGCGGGCAGCAGGTTCGGCAGCCGCTACTTTTCGGGTTGCAGCGTTGTTCACATGTCGCAGTACGAGAGTTGCGCAGTTTTTTGTGCTGCATCACTGCAAAAGTAGCGACGTGTGACCGTACCTTAAGGTTACCAGATTTTTTTTACTATTTCTGGCGATAGATATAGACATAAGAAAAACTATTTTTAATGTTTCTGTTAGTCTGCCATTCACTTGTTTTTACACACTCTAGAGAATTAAAACATACTCACTCTGTTCACACACTGAAAATATTAATTCTAGATACTTACATACTACAGAAACTGCTAGTATTTTTTAGAAGAGTGAATTTTTTTAATCGGTTCTTCTCTAGATTCCAATTTTGCAGCAGATTCCTGATGGTTCATGTTGAAGTTCGTTAAGATAGCAAGCAGTTTCTAAATTAATTTTAGATTTTTGGGATGTCCACCTTATGTCCATTTAAGAAAAAAACTATTCTTTGACTGTTTGTCATAAGGTCAGCAGATCTGTGATTGTATTGTTTATGTCCATTTTTCTTCTTTACGTAAACTGTTCTGTTACAGGGAAATCGTGACGAAAGCAGTATGGTGGATCAGGCTGCAGCTATGCAGGATGCCCAGTCACTACTAAGAGCTGGTAAGTTTTTCTGCCATTAATATTATTTCGTTAAAATCAACGGCTGCATTCACAGACTACACAATCACGTAAAACATTAATTATTGTTATTGATTCTAGGTTTGGAAAGAACATAAGCAAAATTTACTTTTTTTTATCTAAGTATTTATTTCAATTAAAAATGTATTTAGAAATGAATGGAAAGACCATTTAAATCTTCAAATTGACTAAAATATTGTTACACAAGCATTTATGTAACAAGCTGTGAAAACTATATCAATGGGCTGCCCATAACAAGATGTAAAGAGTAAGAACATGCATTTGCTGAAAAGATCTGAATTGGCGAATATCATTCAGTCGCTCCGGTCCGAGCTGTACCAGGTAGAAGTCGGGATGGTACCCGCTGTAGGCGCTATCTCAGGGAGATTGAAACTCTTCCCCATATCCTTGGCTTCTGCCCCTATAGTGAGGCCCTTCACAACATCCGTCACCATGCTGGCGGAGGCACTGAAGGAGGTAGGGTTTACAGTCCATCAAGAGGTGCAGGGACTAGCCACACAAGGAAGTGCTCGGCGAATTGATATCATTGCCATTAAGAACAACTCGGCATACATTCTCGATCCCACCATCAGATTTGAGACACATGCAGATCAACCGCATGAGGTGGACAGTGAAAAGAAACGGATCTATGAACCAACAATCCTGTTCTATAAAGATAAATATAGCCTGTCCCACATTGATGTGATAGGTCTGATGGTGGGAGCACGAGGTACCATACCCTTCTCCTTTACCAACAAATGTAAAAACCTGGGCTAACAAACAGCATTGTGAAGGAAATAGCCATTAGTGCCCTCAAAGGATCAGTTCAGATATTGAGAAATCATTTCTACTGGAGTGATAATGGAAATTTCAAGTTATCTTAGCCGATGGCTGTTGATTGGTTTAGATATCAATGCCAATCACTCCGTATTACTATTTTTCTCGCGGTATATGGCATTCAAATCATTCTAACCTATCTGATGATATTTTTTCCCCCCTTTCTTAACTGTAAATGGGCACATTGGGCACATTTTGTATATTCGATTCAAATGTATATCATTTCACCTTTTAGGTGTGTTTCCAAATTATATGCAATACACTTTGTCAAATCTGGCAACCTTTTCATAAGGGAAGCTAAATTTATTATTTATTATTATTATAATGGGACGCTTGTTTGTTTAAACAATCAATGTTGTGTCTGAACAGGTGAACTGCGACTTGGAACAGATGAATCTACTTTCAATTGCATCTTGTGCTCACGAAGCTATCCACAGCTCCAACTCATCTTCAGCGAGTATCAGCGCCTCACAGGTCATGAGTTTGAGAAAGCCATAAAGAATGAGTTCTCAGGGGACATTGAAGCAGGCCTTCTTGCGATTGGTAAGTCATACTTACTTACTTACTGGCTTTTAAGGAACCCGGAGGTTCGTTGCCGCCCTCACATAAGCCCGCCATTGATCCCTATCCTGAGCAAGATTAATCCAGTCTCTACCATCATATCCCGCCTCCCTCAAATCCATTTTAATATTATCTTCCCATCTACGTCTCGGCCTCCCCAAAGGTCTTTTTCCCGCCAGCCTCCCAACTAACACTCTATATGCATTTCTGGATTCGCCCATACGTGCTACATGCCCTGCCCATCTCAAACGTCTGGATTTAATGTTCCTAATTATGTCAAGTGAAGAATACAATGCGTGCAGTTCTGCGTTGTGTAACTTTCTCCATTCTCCTGTAACTTCATCCCTCTTAGCTCCAAATATTTTCCTAAGTACCTTATTCTCAAACACCCTTAATCTCTGTTCCTCTCTCAGAGCGAGAGTCCAAGTTTCACAACTATAAAAAACAACCGGTAATATAACTGTTTTATAAATTCTAACTTTCAGATTTTTTGACAGCAGACTAGATGATAAAAGCTTCTCAACCGAATCATAACACGCATTTCCCATATTTATTCTGTGTTTAATTTCCTCCCGAGTGTCATTTATATTTGTTACTGTTGCTCCAAGATATATGAATTTTTCCACCTCTTCGAAGGATAAATTTCCAACATATACTTATACAGTGCAAGCTTATAAATTACCAGAGGAACTGAATACGTTGTGGATCGAAGTTGAAATCTTACTACAGGTGATGAAGTTTGTTCTCTTACACTGTTACATTATTATAATTTTATTCTTCATTCTGTCACTGAAGAATGATGAAATATGTAGCTGCAAACCCAGCAGTCTTAGAGTAGATTCCTGGCCAGGACGTCTGATTTAGATTGGATTAGATTCAGTTCAATTCTATTTGTATTATACTTACATTAGATACACGTTTAGGCAGTGATGTCGGGGATCGAGCCACCAGCATAGCTCAGTCGGCTAATGCATTTGTCTGCCGATCTAGAGTTGCGCTTGGTCGCAGGTTCGATTCCTGCTTGGGCTAATTACCCGTTTGGTTTTTACCGAGATTTTTCCCAACCTTAAGGCAAATGTCAGATAATCTATGGCGAATCCTCGGCCTCATTTCGCTATCACCAATCCCATCGACACTAAATAATCTCGTAGTCGATACATACTTACAGATGGCTTTTAGAGGTTCATTGCCATCCTCACATAAGCCCGCCATTGTTCCCTATCCTTAGCAAAATTAATCCAGTCTCTGCTATCGTATCCCACTTCCCTCAAATCCATTTTAATATTACCCTCCCATCTCAATCTCTGCCTCCCCAAAGGTCTTTTTCCCTCCAAACTCCCAACCAACACTCTATATGCATTTCTGGATTTGTCCATACGTGCTACATGCCCTGCCCATCTCAAACGTTTGGATTTAATGTTCCTAATTATGTCAGATGAAGAATACAGTGCGTGCAGTTCTGTGTTGTGTAACTTTCTCCATTCTCATGTAACTTCATCCCTCTTAGCCCCAAATATTTTCCTCAGCACCTTATTCTCAAACACCCTTAACCTCTGTTCCTCTATCAAAGTGAGAATTCAAGTTTCACTACCATAAAGAACAACCGGTAATATAACTGTTTTATAAATTCTAACTTTCAGATTTTTTGACAGCAGACTGGATGATAAAAGCTTCTCAACAGAATAATAACAGGCATTTCCCATATTTATTCTGCATTTAATTTCCTCCAAGGTGTCATTTATATCTGTTACTGTTCCTCCAAGATATTTGTATTTTTCCACCTATTCAAAGGATAAATTTCCAATTTTTATATTTTCATTTCGTACTATGTTCTGGTCACGAGACATAATCATATACCTTGTTTTTTCGGGATTTATTTCCAAATCTATCTTTTTACTTCATTGAAGTAAAATTCCCGTGTTTTCCTTAATAGTTTGTGGATTTTCTCCTAACATATTCACGTCATCCGCATAGACAAGCAGCTGATGTAACCCGTTCAATTCCAAACCCTCTCTGTTATCCTGAACTTTCCTAATGGCATATTCTAGACCGAAGTTAAAAAGTAAAGGTGATAGTGCATCTCCTTGCTTTAGCCCACAGTGAATTGAAAAAGCATCTGACAGAAATTGTCCTATGCAGACTCTGCTGTATATTTCACTGAGACACATTTTAATTAATCGATCTAGTTTCTTGGGAATACCAAATTCAATAAGAATATTATATAAAACTTCTCTGTTAACCGAGTCATATGCCTTTTTGAAATCTATGAATAACTGATGTACTGTACCCTTATACTCACATTTTTTCTCCAATATCTCCTCCTAGTTGATACAACATCTTTAAATAACGAAGTAAAAAGAAAGTCAGAGATGGTGTCTTCTGTTTTTGTTTTTATAAGAGAATTTTTTTATTGTCACTAGTAATCAGTATTGTTCTCCCTCCATAAGAATTGAAACAAATTACAAAAAATTAGTAAGTAGCTGCACTGTCTGCATTTCTTACTTGCATAGTTCCATTTGTGTTATAATTATTTCATATAACATTTTAACGTGAGTCCACTGCTTTGAAGTAGTGGTCAGCTTGTCTAACTGCGAAACAAGCAGGTCCGGGATCGAATCCTGGTTGGGACAAGTTGCCTGGTTGAGATTTTCCGTTGTTTTCCCTCAACCTATTAAGAGCAAATGGAAGGATAACTTGTGGTGCCGAACCCTGGATGCATTTCGCTGTCATTATCACCTTCATCTTCATCCATTCTGCCTACTTCCATACTCATGTCATTCTACCATGCAGGAGTAACAGAATCCGATTTTTTTTTTTATTATCCAATTTAATAAACCCTATTTCACCCTGAGGTATATTAGGGTTATAGTTGGCATCTAAATACATATTTTATAACCAATAAACAATAGTAATGTGATAACATAAAATAGTGGTCACAGTTACAATTCACATGAATTATGTAGAAGCATGCACATTAGTGAAAGAATGGATCCTGTTAAAGATTAATGAGATGTTTGAGGAATAATCAATGTAAAAAGTATACAAGAATGTCTAACCGTTTCAGAGTAAAGGCACGACCTTAAAAAGATAATCAATAGTAGATTAATATAACAAAGTTTGACTTTCACTTTCAAATTAATACTTAATTCATGAACAATGGAGCAGTTAAGAGTAATAAAGGGATATTACAAGCAATGATTTACGGTTAAAAGTTACATACGTGATTCAGGAACAAGTACAATAATTAAAATAATAACACAAGTAATGACTTACAACGAATAACGAAATTCTTGAAGGGCAATATATAATGGTAGGGACAATACAAAAGATTTAAAAACAAATGTAAACAGTAAAGGAATAGTAGAAAAATTGACTTAATATTACAAGTTAAACACATTCTTTTTAAAGCAATAGGTAACAACAAAGAGATACTAATAACAATACACTGACTGTAGTTACAGATTAAACACATTATTTTAATAAAAAACACGCAAAGGATCAATAGCTATTTTCAGGCGTTACATATATGGACCATGACTTTAATTGACATCTTCTTGACGTTACTTCGTATATTATTTTGTGTTCCAATCTATTTCAATTTGTTATTTTTCACTGTGACAACAAAATATGTTTCATAAAGCCTCAAGGCATTTCTCTATATTTATTGTATCACGGTACTCTTTGTCAATGGCATCCTGTAATGGTTATAGGAAGAAATATATTGTATATATATATATATATATATATATATATATATATATATATATATATATATATATATATAAATAATCCTATTTAATGGATACCTCAAAATAGAATTCATCATAATCTTAAAAAGAATAGGCAGAGACATAAATGACTACACGTCAATATGCGAAGCTTTAGATTAAAAAAAATATATATATATTATATATTTGTGTAGTTTTTTTCTATTTTGTTAAATAAAGCCCTGAATTAGAGATATGGATATATTTGTCGATGACAAACAATGAAATTAATGATTCCGATTATTTTTTCTTTCAGTGAAGTCTGTAAAGAACAAATCAGCTTTCTTCGCAGAACGCCTTCATGACAGTATGGCTGGCATGGGCACTAAGGACAGAGCTCTGATCCGTATTATGGTTACCCGATGTGAAGTGGATATGGTTGAGATAAAGAATGCGTTCCAGGCCAAATATGGCAAGACCTTGGAGAGCTTCATATCGGTAAGTAATGTGCAATCCAAGCACATTCTTGGATTACATCTGAAATTTGAATGTTAAATTACAAGCAATGTAAAGAATGCTTTCAAATGCAAATTATCTTTTTTTCTCTCTCTCTCTCTCTTCTCTCTAAGTCCCTTTTCGTATGATTAGGTAACTCTGCGGCTAGCATTTTTCATAAGCTGCAAATATTCTGCGGAACAGTGTTTCATGAAACTGTAGAGGCTTCTGAAAGATGTAGTACAAAACAAATGCAGAAACTATGAGAAAAGTCAGTAGAAGCAAATAGTTTTTAGTGTATCTGTGCTGAATAGAAGACGTGTTCGGAAATTGCTCTTTCTGTTGGTTGTACCATATTAAATTATATTTAATCAACAAGACGCAGTCCACACCTGTGGCCGCGAAACCAGGTGGCCCAGGTTCGAATCCCGGTCAGGGCAAGTTACCTGGTTGAGGTTTTTTCCAGGGTTTTCCCTCAACCCAGTACGAGCAAATGCTGGGTAACTTTCGGTGCTGGACCCCGGACTCATTTCACTGGCATTATCACCTTTATTTCATTCAGATGCTAAATAACCTAGATGTTGATACAGCGTCGTAAAATAACCCAATAAAAAAAAAAACAAGACACATCCAGAAAGTAAGTACAGCCATCGAAACATGAAGTGGCCAGTCGTGTTTTTTGAACTGAGTGCAAAACGGTACAGTTGTCATAAATTCACCATGCATATAACACAATGTTACAAATAAAATTAATCCTGATGTCGTGATATACAAGAACAGCCATCGTAATCAAGATTAGAATGTTGAGAAGCTACATTTAAATGTATAAATGCTTGGTGATTGAAAAATATATATATATATTTTTTTTTATCCAATGCCACCAGGTTGTCTTTTCGACATTTCTGGTCTTCTCTCTTGGCCGTGGCTTAGTTGTAACCCACTTCTGAGGTTGGGGCGCCTGGAAGGCGGAGTTACATTACCCCGATGATGTGATAGGATGATTATGATAATGTGGTGCCAGGAAAGGTCTTAAATCTAAACTTAACCTAAATTCCAGACCATGGACGAACACAGGAATAATCCCCTTTAAGGAAAAATTCCTGTGCTCGAAACAGGAATCGAACCCGGGATCTCATGAACTATAGCTAGAAGCTCTGACCACTAGACCAAATAAAATAAAAATATATATTAGATATAATATATGCCAACCGACTTCAGTTGTGATACTGATGCATTCATTGATATCTGAATGATAGCGCATTTGCCTGCCAAGAAAATGTTCTGTGTTCGATCCCCGGCCACAATTGTTTTTTTGTTATTAGGCCTGTTACATCTTTGCAATTTGAACCTGTGTTACTCAGAATGACCTCTGTTGTCAGCAACATTTTGTAGTCGAGTGGGAAGGGATGTACTAATTTTTAATATTCGCAGAAGCATATTATAAGATTGAACAGAGCCGTCAACGTAGCTCAGTCGGCTGAGGCACTTGTCTCTCGATCTGGAGTTGCGCTCGAGCATGGGTTCAATTCCCACTTGGACTGATTACCTGGTTGGGTTATTTCCGAGGTTTCCCCCAACCATAAGGCAAATGACAGGTAATCTATGGCAAATCCTCGGCCTCATCTCGTCAAATATCGTCTCGCTATCATCAATTCCATCGATGCTAAATAACCTCGTTGTTGTTGTTGTAGCGTCGTTAAATAACCAAGTTAAAAAATTGAACAGTTATATAAACTAGAATAATAATTCTATACCTCAGAGCAAAATGGATGGAAGTCACAAAAACAAAAACATAGCTTTTCGGGAAAACAAAATAACTCCAAAGCAAATCCTTGCATCCTCTGACATCTGAATTTAAAGAGAATACGGATTTTGTGCACTTCCAGCTGATAGCTATAGTGAAAGAAATTCTGGTTAAAATGATGTACTTATCTCAAAATCAGTGAAATTGGACTTTCATCCTTTCTGAAAACAATAACTCCATAAATTTCGTAGACATCACCATAACAAAAGTTGACAACAAACACACCTTCAAAATATACAGAAAACCAACCACCACGACCACACACATACACAACACATCTAATCACCCCACACAACACAAACATGCTGCATTCAGGACAATGGTACACAGATTACTCAACATACCCTTGAGCCAACAACACTACAATGAAGAAGTGAACACAATCAAATACATAGCACAAGAAAATGGTTACAACCCAAACATAATAGACAACATCATAAGGAAGAAAAAACAAAAACTCAACAAACACAAAAACACAACACAAACATAAGAACACAAGAAATACATCACACTAACATACAAAAACAAAAACACGCACAAGATCGCATCCTCATTCAGAAAACACAAATACAACATAGCATACAGAACAGAAAACACAATACAAAGACATCTCAACACACAAACAACACAAACAAATAAATACAACCACACAGGCGTATACAAACTCTCATGCAATAGTTGTGACGGTTTCTACATTGGACAGACAGGCAGATCATTCCAAACTCGCTACAAATAACATATTAAAGCTATAACCAGAGGACACAATACATCTACAGATGCCGAACACATGACTAATGCTAACCACATATACAATAACATAAATACAGACATGGAAATCCTACACATACAACCCAAAAACCAAAAACTCAACACACTAGAACAATATGAAATATACAGACACACTAAAACACACCCCAGTCAAATTCTCAACACACAGATCAATTTCAGAACTCGCACACAATATTTGACGCAACTCTTCATCACACGAATGCACCCACACAACAGGCAGTGAAGTTGAGATAGCGCCGAGATCTAGTAGGCTCTGAGGATGGTATCAAGTAACACCGAAACAGCTGTAAGCCACACATGCTTACACAATTAACACGAGTAAGATCGCCATTTAATCAATTATTAATAATTCTCAATATTGTATATCCTATTATTGAAAATCATTGTGTAATTTAGTGTTACACCTCATGAAATGTCTCTTCCTTTATTTCTGCCATGCGTATTTTTTATGTTCCTATGAATTATATTTTTGTTGTCACTTCCTGTGTTGTGATTAAGTTTGTTTCATTCCAGGGAGATGCATCAGGAGACTACAAGAAATGTCTGCTTGCCTTGGCCACACAATGAGATGGTGCTGGCACATCCTGTGTTGTGCCCAGCTGTCACTGTTGATGCTACTGCAATTATAATTTCGTGCTAGTTATATGAGCAGATACGTGTTTCAGATATATTTTTACATGTCTATATATACATTTTTGAAGATGTATACAGTACTTAAAATATGCAGGATATAGTGTGCCTAATTAATATTTCTTAAAGGAGACCGAAACACAAAAATCATGTTGCTCTTGAAGTAATCTAGACGTTGAGTAGTACGAGTTGGTGTATTTATGGTTTGTGAATGCAGCGCCATTTGCTGATAATAAAAGGAAATAAAATTGATAATGATGTCATTGGATCATAGATGGCTGGCATCTGGACGACTGTGCAGTCATTCTTAAGGAATTGTGTTGCTGCTACTTATGCATGTAGAACTACTTATCTTTTCTTACTCATTTTTTCAGTTACTTCTCAAGTCACACATTTCTGTTTATGTTTTAAATGAGGTGAAAAATGCCATTATGCAGTGTGTAGCCATGATAATTCACAGTCGTCCATCAGTGGAAGCAGCTGCATAGGCTTGTATTTCACAAGCAGTGTAGTATCTGATCCAGTGACGTCACACTTCAGTTCTTCATTGTAACTCGAGATCTACAGTATCCCACAGCGTGTGTTAAGTCTGATTATAGTTGATTTCCTCTGCTTTATATTTATCAACTAAGATTGGAGAATGCATTTTTGTGTTTTGATGTCCTTTAAATACGAAACTATTTACCACTGTTACTAAAGAGAATATTGTCAATGTTGACGTTTTATGAAGTTTATGGTAGAGACAGGTAAGAATAGTTATTAGGAAAAAAGATCTTCTAATTGTTGCAAATATGCTTCGATAATTTGTAAACTATTTTTATGCTTTGAAAAAGCATTTTGTTTGTAACGCATTTACAGTCATGCATGACAGCCATTTTATGTCTGCATGAAACAAAGAACTGACTCCAACAAAGTAGAGTTAAACAGTAATTATCGTCTTCTTCATCTTTATCATCATCATTATCATCATCATCATCTCTGAATCTCTTCAGCAAATATGTTCTTATTCTGTGTCTTACTTTTGATTTCTGTATTTAGATTGAATTCATTACTAGTTCTCATGACAGAATTCGTCATTATTAATTGAAATTCGTCGGGTACAACTTTCAAAACTTATCAGGCTTTAATCTTTCTCATGTTATTACCCAAGTCTCGTGATCCTACAAAATTTTAATTTCATCTTTTTAAACAACATCTGATTCTAATAAATCTGTTCGGTTCGTAATTAAAACTTTATTTCATAATATCCTTCTTCAAATACATTTTTATAAACATAGTTTTCTATATTAGACTGAAGACTCTGCTGACTTTTTCTCTCTTTTCTCATACTGAAAAAAAATTTAAAATGAACAAAACCTACAGACTGGTCCGTAAGTCAGTTGATAAAAATGCATCATCATCATCATATCCCTCACGTATTAGACCCTACAGGATCTGTTACGGTCTCATGCCAGCGCTTTCGTGGTCTTCCCAATTTCCTCTTTCCTCTTGGTACATAAGTAAGAATCTGTTTAGGCCATCTAGTGCGATCCATCCTTTCGACATGTTTTTTCCACTGAAGTCGATATTGTTGAACAAAATTAACTATAGGATCCATTTTGAGTTCCTGCAATATGTCCACATTTTTACGGTGTTCCAGCAAAGAGCATCCCGCTGTTCGTCTCATGAACCTCATTTCCGCTGTCGTCAGCCTTGATTGTCCATGCCTCGCTACCGTAAGTGAGGACCGGTCGAGCTAGTGTTTTATATACCTTTAGCCTTGTATGTTTCTGAACATGGGAGGATTTGAAGACGGCATTAATGACGCCAGTGATTTTTATAAATTTAGATATTTTGTTTGACATATCTTCATCAGTGATGTAAGAGAGGTTATAACCTAAATAGTTAAATGAGTTAACACGTTCAATTAAAGTATTATTTATCATGATCTTACTTGGAATTGGGTTCTCTCCCGAAAATGCCATGACTTTTGTTTTCTCTTTTGAGATTTCCATATTGAAATCAGAGGCGATTATTTGCAAATTATAAATGGCTCTTTGTAAAGCATCCTCTGTTTTAGCGATAATAACCTGATCGTCGGCAAACATTAGTGTATCGAGAACTGTGTTTCGATTAATTTGAATTCCAGCATGATGACTTTGCCTCCAAATGTATAAAATATGGTTCATATATATAATAAACAACAGAGGGGAAAGACCGCATAAAAATGCATTATTACTGAAAATAGGTTGCATTTACAAAATGTAAAGCCATAATTATAGCTAGAGGGCGGATGTTGATGACCTAAAAATCTACTTAAAATGATCATTAAAATGCTCTTAAACTAATGGTAAAGTGACGTAAAATTAAAAGTAAATGACATTTAAATATTATTCACGTACTCGCACTACAACTTCTTAAAATTAGTCACCTTGTGTCAATGACTGCCCTGCAAATCTCGAAGAGAAGAGACAACTTCCTGGAATTTAGCTAAGATAAAGGAAAAGAACACGCAACAAATTTAAGGTTTTAAGGGAAAACTATAGATTTTAATGAGGATTTACAATGTGTTTCTATCAGGGGTGGTCGGTCAAAGTCCTCATTTAAACTGAGCTGTTGTCAGTTATTTTATATTAACTTCCATTGTGTGAAGTGAAGCCTTCAGTGGAATGAGGGGTGGACTTTAGAGTCTGTTCCAAACTATAAAACTCAAACTTCACTGTTATTCACTTATTCAGTAGGTAATTACTACTGACCTATTTGCTTAGAAAATGATTTAACAGATCCATCAGTAAAGAAGAAAGTAAAATGCATTTCAAATAATCTAAAAGTTCTTCAAAATATTAAAAATGACCAAAAAATGCCGGAAAAAAAAATATATAAAAATGACCTATTAGTTCAAAAACGTCAAAAAATGCAATATAAGAAATTAATTTTTTTACGTTGATATTAACATAGAAAGGATTTCTATATTAATAGACATCGTCCTAATGTGAAAAATAAGATGACTTTTCATCAACATCCGTCCCCTAAATATTTGTTACAAAAATATTGTAATAACATATTACTGGTTAACCTACATTAGATGCCCAAAGTACCCTCCTTCATTTTCAATGCAAAGATGGTGTCTATTCAATACCGAAACACAAATCATGTCACAAATGTTCTGGGAGAGTAGGTTTTCGAATTCAGACTGAATAAGTTCCTTTAAATGTTCCAGATGATGAATAAAGTCTGTTTTTTTAGTATTCTCCACACTGAGAGTCTATTGCGATAAGATTTGGTGGACAAGGAGGCCATTCATTGGTACCACGTCCCTTTGTCAAATACTTCATTCAAAAAAGTTATCACAGTCAGTCCACAGCGAAGGGGTGCAGCATCTTGTGACTTCCCGAATTGGTTGCAACTGTTTTAAAAGTGGACTGTTCTAGTATCACTTCATGAAGCATTTCGAGGTAATTTTCTAAATTAGCAGTCCAGTAAAAAAAAAAAATAGGATCTGCTCAGTCCACCGACAAAAATTTGTGCCAAAATAGTTACACCAGGGATATTTAATTCTGTGTGTATCACCAAATGAGAATTCTCAGAATCCCAGTAGACACAGAGTTGTCTCTCTGGACTCTTCCATTTAATTTAAAAGTTGCATCGTCAACTTCATAATGGTTTTTAAAAACAGACATCGTTTTCAAGTCGTATTTTGTACAACTTATAGAATTCTGTATGCATACCAGGATCTCTTCATTTAGACCTTTAAATAAAGTAGGGCTATAGGGCCTCAGCTTCAACTTTTTCTGCATCCTTTGTAGTCTAGTTCTAGGTATGTTATATAGAATTCTTTTCTTAATTAATTTTTACGTGACTGTACAAAACATTGTGCTAAAAGTCAAGATTCTCTTGTATAGTAGCTGATATGTAGGTCAACCTGAACAAAGAAGATTTACTACCAATTCATCCTGTTCAAGTCTTTTGTTCAACTTCTGAATACCTTGTAAAGAAAGAGTTGCGATGTTTGGAAAACATTCCACACAAATAACTGAAGAACTTCACTGTGAATGTGATCATGTTTCCACCAATTCTTAAGTAAAAAGACACGCTCTCGCAAGATAACTTTCTGTACATTGTACACTTGTTCACTAATCAAATTCTACAGGTGCTTTTTAGTAGCTACCACTAACAACAATGTAACCTCAAATAGCTACTGCTCTAGTCAAGTAGCTATTATGCTAGTGAGTGAAGAGATGAATAACTGCTTGTGACAACTGACTTATGGGCCATTCCGTATTTTAACAAAGACAACAGTTCAAGTACCATTTCTTTGGTTGGCGGAAAAAAGCACATAAGTAAAAAAAAAATAATAATTTTTCAGGAGAAACTTTCTTTTTAATTTACTCTTAACTGAATATAAGTATAATATTGAAATTCATGTATGTTAAAGTAAGACCCTTTTCAATTTAAAGGTAAAGGTAAAGGTATCCCCGTAACATGCCATGAAGGCACTTGGGGGGCATGGAGGTAGAGCCCCATGCTTTCCATGACCTCGGCACTAGAATGAGGTGATGTGGTCGGCACCACGCTCTGACTGCCTTTTACCCCTGGGAAAGACCCGGTACTCAATTTTATAGGAGGCTGAGTGAACCTCGGGGCCGTTCTGAAAGTTTGGCAACGAGAAAAAAATCCTGTCGCCACCTGGGATCGAACCCCGGACCTTCCAGTCCGTAGCCAGCTACTCTACCAACTGAGCTACCCGGCCGCCATACAAGAAAATTTATTATTTCAAAAATTAGAAAAAATATTAGAGCTATGCGATTAGGTACAACAGAAAAATCTACTTTTTTGACTTATGTGGCTTTTCCCACTGACCAAAGATTTTACATAAACATAAAAATTTAAAGAAAAATATTCATTTTTATGAGTAATGTACCGGTAGTGAGAAGGAAATTGAATTCAATGGAGTTTGAATTGAATGGTAACCTCTCAATTTCTACATACAAAAAAGAATACACATACAATTTAAAAACCTAAAATCAACACCACATCATCCATTGCATACATTGAATGAAGACATCACAGCACCAAAACAATATTTTAGATACGCAATGAGCCAAGTTTCCAACATAATGGTTATGAACAGCATAGCAGAGATCCCAGTTGGTCATGATATACCTCCTTGGAAATGAAAGAAACTAAGAGAATTTTCATCTCTATGAAGCAGTGATATTTTAAAAGTAGAAACCGTGGAGATGATCAACTAAATCTATTGCAGTTACTTCCACATAGATACAGGTTCTCTGTCTGAAGAAGGCGTATCTGGAGCAGGATACTACATTCCATCAACAAACGAAAAATATTCCATCCCACACTCTTGTGTATCAAGCTTTGACCAGTTTTACTAGCTGTAGACGCAGCTCTCCAATAATGCAAAACCATCGATAATAGTCATATCTGCTTATTTACAGTAATTCAAACTATAAAAAAATATATACAAACCAATTTCATGTGCTTTCAGGGTCACACCTATTGCAGAATTAATAAACTTACTTTCCACTAAAGGTAAATACATCACACAACAATGGATACTTGGCCATTGCAAAATACAAGGCAAGAAAATAGATTAAATAGCGAAAATTTCATTAATATTTTTATCTAAACGATGACTCATAGATTTACTTGATAGAACAATCAATGAGATCCATAATCTGACAGAACATTGGCTAAAAGGCAAACTGGAGAAACATTCAGAAAATTTTTTGAGCAACCTAATAATGTTGAAATGTATAACGATATACCCAAACACATATAAACATTTGCTGCATGAACTAGACATCAACAGAGAACAAAACAAAAGAACACATTCTCAAATGTCAAATCATGGACCATGAATTACAGGAAAAAATCTTGGGAAATAGCACATTCCATTTAAAGTGGACATTGTGGACACGTACTAAAAAGTAAGAAATAATGTTATAAGTATCATGCCTTAACTTGAAACTGAAATGTTGCACAAAGGAAAAGAAAATGTTTCAAAATATTCATTCACTCAGCAGGTTTGAAGTTATTAATAAAAATATTAGCAAATACAATTTCGGTAGTAAATAATCGCATTTTTATTTTATAATAATTTTAAAATGGCAACATGATACAGTATTACTCTTTTTTCTTTTTACAAAGGCCATTACTATCAAATTGGGCATACCTAATTAATTTCAGTCATTAAACATTTTTTGTTTACTTCTTATGTCATTGGAAAAGGTTAAGTATACATTATTATATGCTGATTAAGAGCAATGTGTGGTTCCATCACGTGTTTCAGAATGTTTCGCTGCAAATTACACCAATATAAAGAATGGAACAGTTGACTGTATGATGTGACTTAGTTACAAATAGAGTAAGCCTATACTTCTAATAGTGCCTGAATTGAAATAGGCCTGAAACAAATAGCTAATAGCAATTGTGCCAAAAGCAATGTGACAAATAAACTTACTCTACTTAATAGGTTACATTTCTTAATAGAAATTTGCATTAGTGCAGGATAGAGATAAATAAAATTCTTTAAATAATTTGTATTTTATCTTTAATGTATTAACTTGATTGTGAGAGTACGGTACTTAATCTTTTTTTAAACACGTTTTAGAAAAGTTTCTTTATTTATCCGTTCAAAATGGAAGATATTACACAAGTAAATTGTGAAAAAGAGCAGGTTTGGAATGTGTTTTCAAGTCAAAACTGAAGAATATTATATATTATGATCTGTTTCTAGTCAAAGTGCAGATTATTTCGCTATTCTATTACAAATGAGTGAACTTCTATTTCCAAGTAATACATTGACAGACAGGACAATTGGTCTTCCACACAATCTTTCTGTACAATACAGTACAAAATATTATTTTCCTGATTAATTTCTGTATAGTCATTTACATAGGCTGTCAGTAATTTTTTTTATATAATTTCGTCTGTAATTTGTTTTAGTTTATAAATAAAATCAAACAATAAAGATCTGCATTTGGACCATTGAAGAAACCCATTATTTTACTATTCACAGTGCCATTAATGAAAATTAGTATCACTCACTCTTCCTAACTAAATTTGTATTGTTTAGAAGCCAACATAAAACAGTCTTTTGTACTCTGAAATATGACTAATGTTAACTATTATAATTTCATTTGACATCATATCGATTCCTATCTAAGTCACTTTATAAGATTGTCCTCGTTTTTTGTGGTGAAATGGCTATCGTATTTCATGTTTGACCCAAGGTTCATGATTTATTCAAACTCTGACAAGGACGATGGATTTGAAAGGAACACAAAATAATGAAATCTCCCTCCAAGTCATAGATTACGACATAGAAAAGAACTCTCTACAAGCATAATTACCTAATACTTCTCGCTTAGTCTTCTATTATCTTCATCTGTCTTCCTATCATCGAGAGTAATGAACTTCATCCTTCTGGAACCTCTACATAAGAACTAGACACTGTACTGGATAGCATAGTTCGGGAAGTTATCAGTTGAAAGTTCCCTGTAAGATTTTATCATAACTTGTTTATTTTTCAGCTTGTATGTTGCTGATTCAGGCAGTACAGAGTAAAGTGTAGGATAAGAATGTTTGGTAACCATTTCATTCATGAGCAATTCGTTTGCAAAAGCTGACCAAGCCAGAGTGACTGACTGTACTGTAAGTTATAAACCGTACTAGGAAGCATTAGATAAGTTGCTAGCATGTCATTAAAGAGATTATGGTCGTAAGAAATTTTACAGTTTCTTTTTTCTGAATGATGTATTTCATTTCTTGCAATTCTGAAAAACTTACAGCTCACATTTTACTGTATTAACAAATCTTCGCACAGAGTGCTGTCGACATTTTGAAGCAAATGTATTGCATTTATGTCATAGGTTTGAATATTCGTGTGTAATGTTTTAATATTTTCATGTTAAATAAATCAAACTTAAAAAAACTTTTGGTGTGTCTGTTTTTAAATTTATCATTCGGCACCAAATATATCGTCGTCATCATCATCATCATCATCATCTTCATCATCTTCTGCTTCTTCTTTCATGCCTTAGGCATTTTATTGCCTGTAGCAATTTACATAATATCTTAGTCACGGTCGACACTAGTATATAAATTTTTAGTAATATGTTTTTCACCCACCAGGTGAGGTTATGAATCTTATGCTGACTAAGTGTAATGTACAGGATTGCCATCTTTATGCAGCTAGACCTACAACATCAAATCACAGTCTACTATATACAGTCACGAAGCTTGAGTTTTGAGGGTGCTAGACACAATAGACTGTGACGGTACTATTTTGCATTGCCTGTAATGAGGTGATATTAGTGATCCTAGTGGTGAGCAACTATCTAATGTTTGCATATTTACTACGTATTGAGCTTCGCGACTGTATATACTAGACTGTGATCAAATCTACACTTAATTTGAAGGCATTTTGAGTGTATAGGTATATATGAAATTGATTTCCTACTGACTGCTCCAGTTGATTCAAACCTTTGAAAGAGGTAATAATTCTATTGTGCTTTGAGGATTAAGTTAAGTCACAGGATTAGTGTTGATTAGAAATAATCAGCTGTTTAATAAATAAAATTTATTGAACTCTTTAAATCGAACTTCTTCACTGTCAAGTTAAAACATTCACCACTAAAGCAAAATTTTGTAAGAACTTCCAACATTTGGTAGGTGTGATTTGGCTGTACTTCAAGTTTTGACAGAATGGCTACCAATTTGTTTTTTAATTAATGGTCATAACTAATGCGATCATAATATTTTTCTCTGATATTCATTCATAGCTTTCTATACCAGTATAGCCTACTGTATTTTAACCAAAGGATTATTCTATACCAGTCGGTTTGAAAGCTTCTTTTCAGAATTCCAAACACAAGTATTGATGTCTGTGGAAAAGGATGTAACATAGATTGTTTTGGTCCATCAGTTCGTATTGACTTCTGAAATCACAATGCATTGTGTTCATTGCTGCTTTCTATCACATTCGGAGTTTTCATCTGAATGTATATCAGCTGGCTTATCTATTGAAACTGCAGTATACTAATCATATTCACTGACATCACTGTGATATTCTTCTTGTATTATGTGTTCTTCTAGATCTAGGCACACTACTGAATATTTTTCACTCTGTAATTCGACACTGCTGTTTGGCGAACTCACATCAGTGCCATCTTAAGGCGAACTATAAAAGAAATATCTGCAAACTAGTTTCGCAAATGTTTGTATTGAACACTGGATCAGTAATAAATAATTTATGGTAATTTCATAATATGCACTTATGTTATCTCCATCAGTATGGTGTACCATTTTTATGTTGAAATTTTTAGTTTTTCAAGTTCAAGGCTCATATTGTAGTGATTAATCTTTCCTGTGTATTTTTTTAATGTCAAAACACTGATTTGTTGGAGGTAGGCTACCTATAAACATAAGTTTATTTGATTTACTCCTGTGAATGATTGTGTAGACAGGGCTCGGTGTACAGCTTTGCCTGAGAGCTTATAATGCTGTTAAGATGGTCCTAGCATCCAGTGTTGCCTTATTGGTGTCACTTATGAGGTTTCGATCAATCTTCAGACTGCTATCTAAACATACATACATACAATGAAAGAGACTGTATTTGTTGCAGGCGCTGAGGAGTTGCAATAATAGATGGTCAGTTCAACGTGAAGAGAGGTGATAAAAAGTGACGCAAAGGCTTTTAACTACAATGTGCTTTATAATGGATTGAACAAAAAAAGGCAAACTTCATGGAGAACTACTTTTGGATAGCTCATTTCAGAGTCATTATTACACTATTTTCGACAGTTACTTTTCCGGGAAATTAATGAACAATACATAGGCCTAATAATTATTCATATGATATTCATTTTCATATTGGAGAGGGTTTAAGGGTGAGTTCAATTTTGGATAGGCTCCAGCCCACCAAAGCCTCCCCCCCCCCAACGCTGGCACCATCCGTTTTAAAGGTTTTGAATAATTATTAAATATGAAGAATTTGCTAAAATATTTAACAATCAGAAGAAAAATTGTGAAAGAATGAGCCGTTCAAGATTAATAGATTGATTATGAATGTGTGTGCTGGCATTCTGTTACAGATACGTAAAAGTGAAGTCCTGGTCAAGATTGAAGATTTTAGTAGGATGAGCAAGGGGTAAACCGAAGAAAAAATCATGGGAAAGTTTTTTAATGTGTTCTTTTATTGGTTGAACTTGAAGATCATTGTATAACTGATCACATTGTTTTATAGTTTTCTTAAGTAATTTGCCTGTAGGTGGCAGTAGCATCAACGAAATATACTCTTTGCTCACAGCGAGTAAATCGAGAGATCGAGGTGCAATTTCATCGGAAGGAAAAGAAGTATCTAGTGGGAAATAATGTGTATTTATTGGCGACCCTGGGGAATGTCTGGGGAAATTTTGCTTGGTGTCAACTGTCAATTTCCTGAAGTTATAACATCATTCGTAGGCGGTAAATTGATGTTGTGAAATCAGTGAAAAGAGCGTAGCATTCTGAAATATTTATGTCCCAGCACTATTGTCATTAATATTGCAAACCATTAAAGGAACCATAAGTAGTGGTGTTACCGAGTGTATTACGTTATGGAAATAATCCTATTTCTATGAAAATAATTACTGTTGCACATGCCTGAGGTTAAGTTGGTTGAAGTTCGAGGTTATACCTCGCAGGTAAATAGCAAATATTATCCTATGAGATAGTGGATTTAGAGTTATAGTCAGAATTAGAACAAATCGTAATTATCTGCTTAAAGACATCGCAGGTTTACCGTATTTTGCACATTGGCAGTGTTTGATCGCGAGAATCGTATTGCACTGTGTTTCACCCTCCGCCGCTGTGTATTTTCGTAAATTTTGGGAGTTAAAGGTTAGGTTAGATGAAAGGGTGGCAGCTAAGTGTGACCGAGGAATGTACAAGGTTAGAGTGTGTTAAATATGGGTGTAGCTAAATGATAGGATACCGAGGACTGTGACAAGGTTAGAGTGAGTTAGATTAGGGGATAGGTAAGTGACATGAGGCCGAGGAATGTGAGAAGATTAGATGAGAAGGTTAGTTGCAGATGTCTATTGTCTTGCCACGTTTGGTGCCGCCACAGTAATCAAATACCGAATAAACTTTTAGCCATAGAGTGTGATCCAGCAGACAGTTGTTTGTCTATAAACCAGACACAGTGTAGCCTATATTAATATTGAAGTAGCTATCTAAACACTACATCCAGACGTAGGTAATGTGTCTGAAATTTATTCTATTTATGCTTAAACTTTCAGGATGAGAAACATCCAGCTGATAATCTTCTCACTGGAAATTTGTCTGGTGGAAAATGGCTTACTTCGTCTTCAAAGACAGTCACATCAATGTCGGCTACATTTCAGTTGGCTGAATGCTGCGTTATAAGCAGTGTACATATTGGTAAATATTGAATATAAGTAGTTATTACGTCCCTTCTAATTAAAAATGTTTAATCTGCCTGCACTGATTTTACAATTTTGAATTACGTTTATTCGTACTCATTTCTGTTTACTGTGCAAATTATTTTAGTCAGTAATTTTTTGTATTCTTGTTGTGCACATTGTAAAATAAGTACCAGTATCTTAACAGTAACATCTAACCAACCTCATATTGTAAATTTGTCATGTAGTAGTTTATTTATTTAGGCTATTTATTTTATTGCTAGTAAGTTTGAAATGAATACAAATTAATAAATACAATGTAAGATAAACTAGCCCACTCCTGAATGAGTAAGACTCGTGCTCAGGAGGGGATTCCAATACAGACAAAAATAAAATTAAAACTGAGAGTGAATACAGATTAAATAGTGTTTAATGTGTTTAAACCCAAACTATAAATCCAATACAAATTTTTATATTTTTTTATTAATTTGGAGAAGATTCGTGGTTAAAATAATATTGGAATAAAATTTGTTTAATAATCTGGGACCTTGACTCATGCTATGATAAAAATCTGCATTGGTTTTACATTTGGGTTCACACAAACGCAGAGAATTCATATTTTTAGTTCTAAATTTATGTATATACCTTTCAAAGTTATTAAAATTTCTATGAAAATATTTTAATAAAATAGAATAATACATTTGTTTAATATTGAAAACTTTGAAGTGTTTAAACAACAATTCAGTTGGGTAATCTTTCTGCTTTTTTAAACACATTTTTAATACTTTTTTGTGTAGTAAAATTAACGGATAAAGGTTGGATTTATAAGTTCCACCCCAACCTATAATACCATACATAAATATAGATTGAAATAATGCTAAATAAATTATACGTAAACAGTTAATTGACAAAATATTTCTTAAGACAACAAAGTAACATAATGTTTTACGTAATTTATTACAAATATAACGAATATGATTATTCCATTTTAAATGATTATCAATAATTATAGCTAAGTATTTAACCTCATTAACTTCATTAACTGAACAATGATAGTAGATGATATTTTTTATATGACATGATTAGTTGGGAATAATAAAATTTTTAATTTAAATACTATTATAGTCACAATCATGCCATGGTATGAACACACTCATAAGCAGTGCTGACTAGATCAGACGCTATGAACAGTACTCTATAACAGAGTCGTCAGTATGAAAGGATAATTCCAAGCCTTTGGCGTGAGACGAACTCGATAGCTCAGTGGTAGAGCACCTGACCGGAGAACAGGAAGTCGTAGGTTCGATTCCCGCTGGAGGTTGTGTAATTTTTCTTTCATACCATGGCATGATTGTGACTATAATAGTATTTAAATTCATTAATATGTCACATCAACGGATGTATATACGTCACCAAACATCATAAGATGAAGATTACATTTGTAAAAAATTTTATTTTGTGTACTAGTGAGAGCTGCTGCTCAAAGCTTTACACCACCACTGGTACACTTACTATTCTTCCTCTTTCTCCGTCTTTCTCATCTTCCTTAATGTTCATCACTGACGTCATCGTCATCTCATTTGCAAGTTCCAGTACCATTGTAATAATTAATCATTGCTCAGAAACTACATGACTTAGAGCAATACTGTTTTTTGCAATATGTTCTACATCTCTCAGAGTTTTGTTTTCATTCAGAGCACTTGCACATGTGCTTCTCTCGTTGCCCTCAGGATGTCTAGACGATATTCCACCCCTATCCATGGACTACCACGAACATGTTTTCGAGTGATGCCAGAATTTTCAGAAGCCCATATCCGAACATTATGGCGGTTAACATGTTGTTGTTGTTGTTTTCTAATGCCAGGCGTTTGACTATAAAGTCATTTGACCTCTTGCACTCCAATATTTGGGCACGCTTCCGAACAGGAGCAGCGGCATTTCCTCTAAGGTTAGAGCCCAGTTTAGGTGTGTGTGTATTAATCGAAAATTAGGGGCTACAAAATATTGAGAATAGGATACTTGTTTATATGACATTTTTTCCGATTAATACACACACACCTAAACTGGGCTGTAACCTTAGGGAAAATGCCGCTGCCCCTGTTCAGAAGCGCGACCGACTGATATATTCCAATTCTATGCAGGTGTTTGGCCAAACAGTCATGGCCTGTTGCCAATCTAAATGCAGCTACAGACGATTTTCGTGGTAAATCGGGAATTAACTGTGGATTATGATGCAGAGAGTTCCATTTTTTCCCATGGGATTGTGTTGTCAAATTTTTGTTTGTTGAAGTCTAAGTATGTAGATTTAATAAATCTTTTCACAGAGTAATACGTAGATTTAGTAACAGGTCTGTAAGTATCAGTGCTGCCCTTTTTTGCTAAAGCATCTGCATCCTCGTTTCCCAGGATTCCACAATGGGATGGTATCCATTGGAATACAATTCTTTTATTGAGTGATATTAATTGAGAGAGCATTTTAGTTATTTCTGCTGTTTGAGATGAAGGTGTGTGTTTAGAGACTATTGACAGAATAGCTGCTTTGGAGTATGATAATATAACTGCATTCCTAAATTTATTGATGTGGCATAGAAGATTCCTGAGACTTTCCCTTATTGCAACGATTTCTCCATCAAAACTTGTCGTTCCATATCCAAGAGATCTTGTGGAGTGGAGGGCGGCGGCGGTACGATCATCCACTCCTCTTCTTTATCTTTCTTATATTGGCTGCTTTCGCCAGGTGGAGGGCACATTGGAAGGATTGGATGTGCGCAGTGGAAGACTTTTAGAAATGAATAGTGTGAATTTGTAAAACAAATATAATTAACAATAATAAGTAACAATGTACATAAATAAAAAATGAAATAACAATAAATATGAAATGAGTGAGTGAAAATAGGACAAACTAATCTGAAATGATATCCCCAAGATATGTAAATCATGTAAGTATCACAAGGCTGAGGCCAACACACTTATAAGTGATTAAACAATCTAATATGGCCGTCTCTCGACAATCAGTGACTAACCTATTAGCCATATGTTCATGAACCACTCTTTAAAAGTATATATATATTAACTATCTGAGTATGAATCTGAACACAACACCCAGCCGACACATTAACTTAATGCATGATCCATTCGAGCATAGATACCACTCAAACTGAGTAACCAAACCATGAAGACATATACACTCAATAAGAGAGAAACTCTACCCAGCATAAGACATTACATGAGTGATCACTATACATTACCCTTTGCACATATTGCTCACATACTCTGTGCAAATTGCACTAACACAAATCTCTGCACTTTACAAAATGAACACCCAACGGAGAGAGAGAGGGATGGAGACAGATACACGTAATAAGTAACGGACGATAATTCCAATCTCAGGGATCGTTTAAATAGCAACAAAACTCGACGCATATGATAACAAATAGCGGCGAAGGAAACCAATAATCAAATGGAGCAGGGAATACACTAAAACAAAATGTGAGACCGTAACCGCTGCTTTATCACTCTAACCGTCTCGGAACATGAACTCACGTTTCAAATCAAATCTCATTACATAATTCCCAAATACAATTTACCTCAAACACATATATCTCACAAATATGTTACTCGATTCAAATACTAAAACTAGCCCCCAAGACGTATCACAAGCAAGCGAAGTTTCAAACTACGATCCACTAAAATCCCAAAGACACACGACGCAATATAACTACTCCACTGATCTATCTCCAAAGTTTCTACAAAGGCCGAGTCACGTTGTCTATATCTGCCGCGTACCAAAATCCTAAGTCTTGTTAAATGTTTCTGCCGCGTACGAGACCTTGAATCTGAGCCAACTGTTTCTGTATATCTCCCGCATACGAGAGCCTAAGTCTTGTTAAGTTATCTGCCGCGTACCGGAAACCGAGTGACGCTCCGTGTATCTCCATTAAACAGGTAAACTCTCTCCCCCTCTATCCTCGTGAGACGTAATGAACAGCCAATAGGGTTATTTGGGAAAGAACAAATGAAGGGATTGATAGCACTATCTATACTGTGACATCTGAGAGCTCTCTGACAGATGAAGTGACATACTAGGTGAACGGCCGTGGTCGTGGGCACGGCTCAATCTATAAAGTGAGAAGGGACAGCACGTAACACCTGCACCGGCACCTTGTTCTCTGGAGATCAAGGATCCGTCAGTGTATAAATGAAGCCAGTTTTGTGGAGAGTACCTAATATTAATTGTCTCTAAAGACAATTGTTTCATTATTTCAGTGTTTACTTCTGATTTCAGTATTTCTTCTGTTAAATTTAGATTATATTCTATATTTAATAGAGTTAAAGGGTTTGGTTTAATTTTAATTGCTTAATTTTAACATGTCCAGACAAGAAGAAAGTGACTTCATCTGAAAACATCACACTGTGTAGATATTCATTGTATTCTTCGATTGTGTTCAGCATGGCAGCAGCAAACTCAAAGTACAGAGGACGGTCTTTTGGCTGCAATACTTGCAATTTATAGGCTTGAAGATTAGCCGCTTATGGATAGTTGATTTGGGTATGTGCAGTTCCCGTGAAACACGAGGGATCGACTTCTGAGGACTGCGTTGAAATGCATCTTGCACATTGTCAACAGTCTGTTGATTCACAAGTCCTTAACACTACCAGTTTGTTGAAAGTTCGTGACTCATCTCATTATGGTGGATTTGGATGGAGGATTTCTTCCATATTGCCAGCAGCATTTTTTATTGGTGATTTACACTCGGCATACCACTACACACATTGGGTCTTTTCCACTAGTGTCGTCATCATCGTTTAATTAAAATCTGAGGTAATTTCATAGAAGACGGGCACTTGGTTGAATGTACTAAGTATTACCAACCTTTTTATTTCAGAGTTAAATGTTAGTGATCTTTTAGTGACTTTTATATGTTGGTTCTAGGTTTTTTTATATTAGGTGTCGCCGTGACTTTCTTTTAATTTGATTGGTTATAGTTGTCATTTGTTCTAGAATTTTCATTAATTTTGAATGGCTAATGACGTCAGTAGTTCTTGGTTGTTTGACGTGAGTGGTGTTATGTTGTATCTGATGGCTGAAGCTATTGAAAGTTTGTCATTTTATGATATTTGTGAAAAATGTGTTAACTTAAAACAAAGTATTAAGTTTTGTGTCGGTTTTATAATCATAATAATAATCATAATCATTTATTACATCCACTGATCATATACATGATATGGGACATGTCATATTTACAAACTAATAATTAATTACATAATATACATAAAAGTAATAACTATAATTAAATGCAATACAAATACAAATATAAAAACTTGGAACTTGATTGAAGAAAACTACAGATCAGTCTATTTCGGCTATAAGTCCCGTTTGCAGTATGTCTTGAAGTCAGGAGTCAATTTCAACCATTGCGTCTTTCATGAGAAGACATCCTTCTCGAAGTCAGGAAGTAAAATTTTTTGAAGTAAGGCGTTCTTTTTCTATTCAGTTATGACAATTTCCAATAAATTCGTTCATACTGTAAAAGCAGTTTTTGATTAAAATTTTATAAAGAGCTTTCTTAAATTTCTGATGTGCAGATATTTCTTTAAGATAATTTGGTAGGCTATTGTACATAAGAAGACCAGCATGAATGAAACTGTTTTTATATAGAGTTTTATTAAAACTGTCAATAAAAATATTATCTTTATTTCTTGTATTGTACTGGTGTGTGTCTGAATTTGTAGGTAAGCTATGCAAATTATATTTCATAAAATTTAAGGTTTCATAAATATAAATACAGGTTAATGGCAAGATATGTAATTTTTTTTAAGAATGGTCTGCAGCTGGTAGTTTGAGACACTTGAACTATGGTTCTAATAGCTCTCTTTTGTAGTTTAAATATTTGGATTGCATTGGGTGAATTACCCCAAAAGATTATACCATACGTTAGGATAAAGTGAAAGTATGCAAAGTACAATGTGCGAGCAGATTCAATAGATGATGCTCTTATTAGTAATCGCAAGGCAAAGCAAATTTTACTTAATTTCTTCCCTAGTTCCTGAAGGTGTACAGACCATTTTAAATGTTCATCTAGCCATATATCAAGAAATTTTGTATTGTTAGAATACTGAATTGTTTCATTTTGATACTCTATGATCGGCCACTCAGAATTATTATTTTACGAATGATGAAAAGAACTGGCTATGGTTTTCGACTTATTGATTACCAGTCTGTTTCTCTTAAACCATTCCACTAGTTGATTTGTTGTCTTTTCTATAAGAAAACGCATCGTATTGACATCTTTTCCTGATAAAAAGATGCTGGTATCATCTGCAAAGAAAGTTGGTTCTCCATGACTGATGTATGACTCTAAATCGTTTACATATAACAAAAAGAGACTTGGTCCAAGAATTGAGCCCTGTGGAACACCATACCCTATGGTTTAGATCTTTCGCTGGTGAATAAGAATTGTGTTGAATGATGAAACTGTTTCTGTGTGGTTTGAAGGAATTATTTACTAAATTTTCTGTATAAGTTAAGGTATAATAAGTGTTCGAAGAGAATTTCATTTTGTGTAAATACATGGTTTATTTATGCGAAGTTGACTGTACTACAAAGTGTTGGTTTAGTTCTTTGTTGCCTTTAGATTGCCTTGAAGCCTGTGTCATATACTGGAAGTGAAGTGGTTGTCGTTGAAGACGTCAATGAGAATTGAATTTTGTTTGATAAGGTGATAAATTATTCTGTTTTAGTTTAGGGGTAAAGTGCGGATGAAAACTGCCAGAAAAGTACTGACAACTATGAAGTTCGAATGCCACCAAACGCCAAAAAAATCAAAGGTGAAAAATTAAATATATTTAAATTTTTCTGGAGGGCTTGTTCTTCTTTAAAAATATGAATATGTATTTGATTTTCCATCTTTCATTTTGTGATGTTTGGTGACATTTGAACTTCACAGTTGGCAGAACGTTTTTGATAGTTTTTGTCAGCCATGTTGGATTTTGCCCGTCTTGTAGGAAATTACCAAATCTGCAAAAGAATGAAAACAAAACTTAGAGATGTAGAACACGTTGCAAAAAACCGTATTGCTCTATGTATGTGGTTTCTGAGCAGTGATTAATTATAATGGTACTAGAACTTTATGGACACGATGTCTATTGTCTGTAAACCCATATGTGTGTATTAATGCAATTTTTCTTTACCTGTTACTTTTGTAGGTAACCATGGATCTGCATTTGTTTCTCTTCTGGTATCAAAGTTAGGGTGTACTGATTTTAAGGACCTTTTACCATGTTCTGCTTTGATGACCATGCAAGAGAGTAGGATGGGCCAAAATAAAATGTGTGTCAAAATCTATTCCAAAGGTATGTGTAGTCTTTGATCTGAGAATGTATGAGAAGCATTGTATTTATTAAAATTTTATTTGTGCATAAAATAAATGTTATTGTTTAGATGACTTCCTTGAAGAAACCAGAGATGGGAAATGGGACCTACTCCGTGTAGTGGTCACACAACCGTTTAACCTCCACACACAGTTTGGACTAAGTTTTATGCGATTGTTCAGCTATGTGGAGGAGGAGACTGCAAGTAATAACATTAATATTGATTTTCTGTCCAAATGGCAGAAAATGAAAAAGGAAGTAACAAATTCAAGGTAATCATAACATTATATTTATACATTTTTATCAATAGTCCTCTTATTTAGTTTTTCAGCAGATGTAAATATGTAGAATATGTACAGATATTGGCTTAAGTGCACAATACCAGAATGGGCGTATGGTAATTGCGTAGAAGATGCCAGCCATATATCACTTTTGAACTACACTACTCTTTTACATCTAAAATTAAACGTAACATAAGCGTTAACTTAAAAATGTAAACGTTACGGTAAAATCAAGAACATTCACGATGGGAATATAAACATAACCACAAAAATACTTGGTAACCATGGAAACATAATAACGACATCATTTCCTCATATTCTGTCGTATACTTCAGTGCTCCACGATTGTGTTCTGTTTGCAAATCACATAAGCGTAAGCATGAAAGTTTGGAGTTTGCAAACTTTCATGTTAATGTCTTACAGTAATGTTAATGTCAGTGTTTATGCGAATCATTGTGAATGATCCCATTTGATAGCCTGGCCGCAAACTTCTGTGTTTATGTTACGGTTATGTTTAATTTTCATTGTGAATGGTGTTAACTCTGATACTATTATCTATGTTTGTTATACATATGTTGATTTTTGACGGTTCAGGAATAATATAGAAGGGTTATGGCGAAGGTATCTTGGGGGGGCTTGCCAATTTTCGTTTCAATAGAAATAAATCCAAATAAGCCACTCACCTTATTAGGAATAATCATGAATTAACACCCATACACAATGCTATGGAAATCCTTAAAACTGTTAATAATAATACATATATCAACACTGCTGAAGAATTTTTTTATTGCTAAATATCATAATAATAATAATAATAATAATAATAATAATAATAATGCAAAACTAATCAACGAACAGTTACCCAACCTTGCAAACCTACTATATTACATACATGCCAATTAACTTCCATCAGATGATTGAGTAATACAGCCTGGTAAAATTTCTTTTGCATCATGCATATTCTGTACAGCTTAGTAATTCTGCAGTGGTGGACGAACAATATCTCCGTAAGTAACTTCATATTACTTTAACATTTAGCAACTTTGCAATCAGTGGAAATAGAATTAAAACACATTATATCTTATTTGCATTCAATAAAAATAAAACTAAAACACATTATATCTTGCTTGCATTCAATAAAAATAAAACTAAAACACATTATATCTCGTTTCAGACATTTCTATGCATTCTAACATCCACGAACTAACATTACGACCAAGTTATTATCCACCTGCAACTATCATTCCTGGACACATAATTACAAAATACTTATTTACTAGATCTCTGATAAGATAACTGGTAACAATTGTCAGCATATATCATAGATGTAATTTTAACAACTATGTACCACAATTAATTTATTCAAAATATGCTTTTCCAACTGTTTTTAATTGTATTTTAATTATTTTGTCTAACATTTAAGACATATATCTGTTATGCATAATATTGTATATTTCTGGTTCTTCCATATTAACAATAATGTGCAAATGCCTCATAAATTACATTTGCATTCTGACATGCTTATAAAAAATACATCAGAGTTTCCAATCTTCATCGCAATATTATAATTCATGCATATTATATGTTGTTAACTAGATACTTTATAGTGTGTTTTTGTTATGTTCATGAGACCTGACAATGCTGTAAGGCGAAAACGCTTGTCCTATAATAATTAGTCTTCTTAATGTATACAGCTGTTTGCTGACTACATAAAATCCACTATAGTCCACTGTAGTCTATTCAGTTGTTATTTTTCACGAGAAATGAGGGTATTTTGATCGGTGTTCATTATAGATGCCTGTTGCTAGTAGCCAGAGTTGGGGTGTAGTCAATATATACTGCAGGGCTGTGTCTTCTGCAACTGGTACTGATGATTTTAATTTACTTCTTTTGTGGTTTATGGATGGACAGTATAGAAGAATGTGTTCCAGATCTTCATCATGATTATTACACCACAGACAAGTAGGATTATCAGAAATGTGAAATCGGTGTAGGTACAATTGTGTGACAATGTGACCTGTTCTGGCTCTTGTTAAAAATGTTTGAACATGTCTGGGCTAGTTTTTGTACATTTCCAGGTCATTTGGTTTCTTTTGTACAGACTGTAAAATTTATTGTCCTCTAATAAAATAAAATATATTTACACTCAGTGATTTAATTCATTGTGTAAAAGTGTTAAGTTTAGACTGAACAGTAACCTAATATAATTAATTTATTAGTAACTTATCTGAAAAAACAACAGTAATTATCTTTCAAATCAAATCTTCTGTTAAAACATTAATCTTTCTTCAGTTTGTCTTGTTAAAGAAACTTGTTTTTTTATCACACTTTTTCATGTACTTGTTCAGCACAAAAATGGTAGAGAGCTTTCTCATGAATCGAATGTATTGTTTCTTAAATTATTTTTTTTTATGTCTTGTCATACATAAATATCCGTTGTTCTAACGAATACCTGCTTCACACTTGATGGAAAATGTATATTTCATTAGCAAAAGACAGCTTTCTTTGTCAGAGAAAAGTGTATTGTATTGTACTGTATTGTATTGTATTGTATTGTATTGTATTGTATTTATTAATATTCCATGGTATTCATACATTGCTTACAGCTAGAATATGGAACAAGTCAAAAAACTTAATACTATTATAAAGTCTTAATTTATAGTCACAGTCTAGATGAAATATATACAGACGAGATTTACAATATAGTCTACTAGTACAACACAGAGTTTTAGTATCAATTTCATGAAGTGTTATTGAATGTCATGAATTCACCTACAGAATAGAAGGCGTGAGAAATTAGGTACTTCTTTAATTTGGCCCTAAATAATTTTATGTTTTGAGTTTCATTTTTTATATCGATAGGGAGGCTATTAAAAATTTTTACTGCCATATAACGCACTCCTTTTTGATAGCACAATAGACTTGCCGATGGAGTATGAAAGTCATTTTTTTGACGTGTATTTATGCTATGAACTGTTGAATTAGTTACAAAGTTTTCACGATTACATATGAGGAAGACTATTAATGAAAAGATATACTGACAAACCATGGGCATTATTTGTAGTTTTTTGAAAATAGTCCTACACGATTCCCTAGATTTGGCACCTACTATTATTCTAATTACTCTTTTTTGTAATAGAAATATATTGTTACTATCTGTGGAATTTCCCCAGAATATTATTCCAAAACTCATTACCGAGTGGAAGTATTGTTTTTAAGGTATTGATATTTACTATCTTTTGCATAGATCTAATAGCAAAACAAGCTGAATTTAGTTTGGGGGTAATTTCTTTAATATGATTTTTCCAATTTAACACAACTGTAGACGAAACAAAGAGGAACTCACTTCCAGAATAAATTTTGAGCATAATGTCATGTCTGCATGATCACACAGTGAGTGGAAATTGATAGATTGAAGTCAATTATCAGTGGAATACCCATCATAATAAAAAAATTAAATGGTACTATTTATTATTTTTACTCTGAATTTTCAGACTATATATACATTGTATACTAACATAACTTGTTCATTATTTCAGTCCAACGAGTGTGAAATTAACTGGTCAGAGGTCAGGTGGCTCATCACCTCTTTCCCGAAGTGAAAAACTTCGTCGTCAAACAGATGAAAAAGCTGGTAGATTCCAGGATGTATCTGCGAGCAGTACAAAGAACGAAGACATAGACGAGTCTCTTCTGGAGGCATCCACTCTGAGTTTTATGGAGTCACTGAAACTACAGGACGAAGACCTGGACAGAATTCAGTTAATAGATGTGAGGGAAAAAATGGAACACATGCAAGGTCGGAAATTCTCAACAAAGGAAAGACATATTTTTTCCGATATTGTCAAGAAATATGTGATGTCACTGAAATCTTCAGAAAACACAAACAGATCAAGTTCGCCAAGTGTTAGGAAAGCAAACATCAATGTAAAAGAGGTTGTAACACCCAAATTGAATATGAACTCAGTCAGTAAAGAAAACACCAACAAAGCAAATTCACCAAATGTTATGAAAGCAGATACAATTGTAAAGGAGCCTGTAGCACCCAGATCAAATATTAATTTAGTAAGTAAAGAAAATGCCAACAAAACAAATTCACCAAATATTAAGAAAGAAAACACAATTTTAAAGGAGCCTGTAACACCCAAATCAAATACTAACTTAGTAAATAAACTATCTCAAAACCATAGTGCTAACAAAAGAGAGAATTCAATGAAAGAATCTAATGTGGACGATGGTTTAACTGGGTGGTTAAATACAACAAGAAATCTTTCATTAGAAACCAATACATCAAAAAGTGACGGTGTAGTTATGCCGAGCCCATCAACAAGAAGAAATCGCGTTAGTTTAGCAGATTCCGGTCATAAACTGGAAGACAGGTCTCCTTTCAGGAGCATGAGAAAGGAAGCCATTAGTGAAAAAACAAATGAATTGGAAAAAACTGAATGTGCCACACTTGAAGACCTTAGTAGTCCCCTGAAGAGGAAGGTTTCGAGTGAAAATGATAATAATAAAAAGTTATGTGTTGCAGACAGTGATATGTCAGATATTAGAGACATAAGCAGGAATCAAGATCATGCAGTGATTGATTCGGTGTCTAAACAGGCACCAGATCAGTTAGTTGAATGCCCAATATGTAAGGGTAAGTCTACATTGATGCTATTTTTCCCAGTATTATTTAGTTGTAGTTTCAATTTCAGCTGATCTCTAACAAAGAAAATGGATTAATTCCCAATAAGTTCTCACTGAACAGAGTATAGTCCGGATCGGCTTACTTCAAACCCTAAGGGTGAAACAACCTAACCATTTTTCCCCCATTACTACATATGCTAGTGGATTGTGGTGATTTTCTAGTTTGCAGGTTGAATTTTCTTTTGCCAACTTCGTTTCGAATTTCGATATTGACAAATACTACAAATGGTAGTGATTTTGTAACTGTTATGTTGGCAGCTGAGACAAATATCGACAATATTTGTCGGTACTGGAGGTCCATGAAATTAAAATTGTGCTAGATTTCTGAGCTGGTTACTGGAAGCTAGTGAAATTTGAACATACTAATAATTAATATCAGTATTAATATTAATACATATTAGTTACTTTATGTGTTGCGTTGTGGTTATAATTCAAGATTATAGTCAGGTAAGTTTTCGAAGTTAGTACTAATAATTTCATGTGGTCAAACAAAATACATTTTTAGGTTAGGTCTCGTGAGCCAATTGTTTAGTCAAATCAATGAATTTCGTATTGCCAGACAAAATACTTGACATGTTGATCCCTTTCCCGTATATTCCAAATTATTGAATTATTTAGAATAACCTTCCAACATAAAGTACGGTAAGTACATAAGTCATTTAGTACGTAGGATCGTGTGATATCTGGTCACAGTTAGCAACTCTGACAAGACGACAATATTTGCTGTTTAGGAACTGTTCTTTTGTGACCCTCACTATTCTTGTGGGCCAGAATGCATGGAGTACTTCAGTTTGTCCTCATTACATTATCTTCATGTCATTTACTTGTCAGTTCTTAATATTGTCTGTTAAATTGAGGATTATCTTATCAGCAGTTGTGTACTTACTGTAACTAACAATGGAACATCACTCAACGTTAAGAAAACTTCCAGACAATTTATACATCATTCGAAAGAGCATACTGAAATCTATAATGTTACATCCTGTGATGCATATATGAACGAGTTAGAGTTAAAGAGACGGGGATGGGGTCTCCAGCATCCAATGGGAGTCTGTTATGTTTGACCTGTTGGGCATGCGCGAGGATTGAATAGGTATGTTGTGTTGTCTGACAAAGCAGCATAGGGAGCGAGCCACACTTTCGTTTGTCTCATAGATATGGTTAAAAATTGGTAGGTTTAATTAGCACGAATGAGACATCTGAAAACAGCACTGACCATTGTATTAGAAGGACAAATTGGTCCAGGTGAATTTCATATGGAAGAAAGTGTCATCAATTCTCTTTGGTAAAGAGAAGTTTGTGCAAGAAACTTTTGTGTTTTTTTCGATTAACCATCCAGTCCACCTCCATTACCACGGATAATACTGGGTGTTCAGTTCAAAGTATGTCATGGCTCGCTGTATGCCGTCATGTGGCTAGCCGATGAGCCTAGAGAATTCAATCTTCCTACACTTCCGCAAAGGTGTATTACCTAGGAGGCAGAGAAGTTGCCTAGCAAGTACGGCGTTCATTCTGAAGAGTACGTACCGATGCGTACGATAACGCCGGTAGTGGCAGGAATGTGAACTCTTTGGAAATACGTACTGTCGGGATATGGGGAGAGGGTTAAGACGATTACTTACATATTTGTTGACATTAACTTCGACGGTCAACATGGACACGGAGTATTTGATTTGTGTTGTGGAATGTTACCATACGCAACCGATGATAACAAATACCCTGCATACAACTTGCCGGCGCAAAACACAGTTCGAAAGAGGTTATGGTAGCACACAGACCGTACAGACCGCCATCTGTTGCTACGACGTTCAAGTTATACTGTACACGTTCTCAAGTTCAGATTGAAGAACGCCTTGAATAATAGGCAACTTCTCTGACATATAAGCTGAAACTCGCTTCAAATCGGTGACTCAACAACAGTGACGTCATGACACACTTTGAAATGAACATCCAGTAGAGGTTCTACTGTAATTTGAAGTAGGTTTAAAAATACCTAGTTGACTAGTTTTGGCTTGGGAGCCATCTTCAGAACTGCATGGTCCTTGTGTCTTCGCCCTCCGTGAGGGTGAGTTTGTATTGTGTAGTGTGGACAGGGTTGTCAGATGTCCCAGTTTGGCGGGACATGTCCCGATTTTCATATAAAAGTCCCTCCTTTAGGAAATTAACGTCACTTGTGTAATTGTATTGTTACCTAGTAACTATTTTGTCCTAGGCCTAGATAATTACAACAAATTTAAATTAATTTTCTTAACAATGTAGGTCTTTATATTGGAAAAAAAACTAATATTTTGACAAGTGTAAGGTTTGTAACAGCTAACAGCTAATTCAGTGGTGAATATGATATTTCTAAACATTTAAAAAGAGACGTTCATCCCAAATGCATGGCAAAGAGAATGGAAAAAAGCTTGTTGAAAATGCTGAAGTCCAGTAATAAATATGTTGGAAGCTCTGAAAATGTGTATTGCACGGTGTGTTACATTATGGGTTTCGAGAAGTAATAAGTCATAAAATAAATATGAATTCAGGTTTCAGTAAATTTTATGTTATTGTTATTTTTTTTATTGGGTTATTTTACGACGCTGTATCAACATCTAGGCTATTTAGCGTCTGAATGAAATGGAGGTGATAATGCCGGTGAAATGAGTCCGGGGTCCAGCACCGAAAGTTATCCAGCATTTGCTCGTATTGGGTTGAGGGAAAACCCCGGAAAAAATCTCAACCAGGTATCTTGCCCCGACTGGGATTCGAACCCAGGCCACCTGGTTTCACGGCCAGATGCGCTGACCGTTACTCCACAGGTGTGGACTGTTATTGTTATCAATTAATAAACATTGGAATTTAAATATTTTGTCATATCTGGTACCAGCTTTTGGAATTTGTGCTTTGGAATTAATAAAAAAAAAACAGCTGGGGAAATCTATGAGACAGAACTAATATTAAGTCATTAAGTTAATAATTTGGCATAAGATATTATTGCCACAAGTCCTTCAGAAAGATGCCAGAGAAATGTGATGTAACTTGCAGCCAGACAAATATTGTTTTGTGTTGGAAACATGTATGTACAATATGTTTTTTTTTTTAATAAAAATTTCAATTTTCAGATTCATATTAATTTCTTCAACTGTATGTAAAGGAATATTTTTTATTTCGTTTTTTATTTATTTATTTTTTTTTTTTGCCGTGATGAAAATGTCAACTCTGCCCATATTCATACCATTCGTTCTTTAAAATAAAATGTAAGTACTGTATATTATGATGAAAAAAGAATGTCACTCTTTGGTAGATCTAAAATGTGGCAACCCTGAGTGTGGAGTCAAATAGTGTGTGTGTTGTGAAATTCAGTTGTGTGTTGAGGATTTGTTGTGGGTGTGTTTTAGTGTATCTGTTGGTTGGATACGTAGAATTTGACAGGGAACTCGTAAAACCCCACCAATCACTCTGTATTATTGAAGTGTGTAGGGAGTGACTGTACACTGTATTACAAGAAAGGGTTATATGACATATCTACCCTCAAAGATTATTTAGAAGAATATATTCTATTAAAACGCATGTGAAAATGAAATTAGTAATGTGAATCTTTTTTGCATTGCAGTATATTTCGAAGCAGATGTTATTGAAAATCATTCGTCAGAATGCACTGCATTTGCTGGAAGTGATGTACCAAACATTACGGCTGTAGAAGAAGTGGTAAGCTTTAACTATGTCTTGTACTGTATTCTGTACAGTGCAACTAAATTAACATTTGTTTGTTAAGATGTTTATGTAACAATCAGTATTGCTGTTAATAGCTACACCAAGTAAAGAAGCTGCAAGCAATCTAGCTTGAATGATATAGTTCTCGAAATAGTATTCCTAATGCTATTACAAAGAAGTTTTATAACCTTCTACTCCAGTGACATTATATACAAAGAAAGGCAGCGAAAAGTTACCGCACTATGCAGGGGACGTCGGGGGAAGAGATCGCCCGTAATCCATTGCTCGACTCAACGGTCAGCTGTAGCAGCAAGGGTGGGCATTCAGTTTCACTACAGTAGACTTAAATTATTAGTTAAGAGTTACCTAATGAATAAATGAAGTTGAAAACTGATGTAGATCTTACCTTTCATCAAAGCAGATGTTGAAAATAATGTCCAGCATTCTCGATACAAATGGTGTATCATGTTAAAAAATTCTGAAATACTCGTCCTATCTCCGCCACACGATACCTCCATTCTGGTTGGATGATCGTCCACCTCTGCTTCGGCATGTGGACGTGAGGCCAGGAGCCGGCTGGTCGGTCTTGGCCCTTCATGGGCTGTAGCGCCATGGATTTTTTTTTACTACGGATATGCTAGAGCGTATGTGGAACAAACTAGAATACCGCATAGATGTGTATCGTGTAACAAGAGGAAGCCACGTCGAACATTTGTGAAAGTCTGTCTGAAACCTGGACAGTTTCTGTTTATTTTGATGAATCTTTCATTGTTGTACGTGTTACATATTTCTTAATACAGCAACTTAAAACTCGAATCATTTATAAATAATTATCCTGTATGTTGTTGTTATTATTGGTCTGACACTGAAATAAATGATGAAATAACTCAAATTAATGACGATCTGGACTCAATCTGGACATGGACACGGAAATTCCGACTTAAGCTAAATCCAGAAAAATCACAGTCAATCATTGTGGGCCATTCACGTTTGTTAAGCACTATTGCCACACCAAATTTGTCCCCGATTAAAATATACGGCACCAAAATTCCGTTCAGTGAATCAGTGAAGAATCTAGGTATTTATATGGATAAAAGTTTAAATTGGAACATTCAAGTTGCAGAAACCTGCAAAAAAGTATTCTCATTAATCCACTCGTTTAGGCGATAGAAGAATTTTCTACCCTTTTCCATGAAAAAAAATGTTAGTGCAAACACTCGTGATGCCCCACTTCGATTACTGTGTTATTCTGCTTACTGACCTAAGCATTACTTCGGCGCAGAGACTGCAACTTGTTCATAATATGTGCGTCCGTTTCGTCTGCAATATTCGCCGGGCTGATCACGTAACACCATCCCTCGAAATGTTGTCCTGGCTCCGTCTAGAAGATCGTAGGAAAATCCACTGTCTTTCCCTTCTCTTTCACATATTGCATTTCTCCACTCCTGTCTATCTTGCGTCTCGTTTTCAAAATTTATCCACCCATCATAACCTAGACACGCGATCACAACACTCCTCAATATTATCCATTCCCTCCCACCGAACATCCTCATATTCATCTTCTTTCACTGTGGCTGTTCCTCGGCTTTGGAATTCCCTACCGAGTAATGTCAGGGACTGTCAGACATCAAACCAATTTAAGAATAGCTAACGAAATATTTTTCTAACAATTCTTGTTAACGATAATAGCTGTTTCAGGTTTCTCAATGTTTAATGGTTATATATATCACAGAATAAATATCTAAATTATCTCATTATTATTATTATTATTACTATTATTATTATTATTATTATTATTATTATCATCATCACTATTGCTTACCATTGTTTATTATTGTCACACTAACATTACTTATCCAACTTTCATTATTTACTTTCATGTTGTTTTATGGTCTAGATATTAATGTAACAACTATGTAAGCAATTGTATTCAATTAGAATTAGAGTCTGGCTGGGCGGAAGAGAAGGCCTACTGGCCTTAGCTCTGCCAGATTAAATAAATAAATTATTATTATTATTAACTTTTTCATGAATGCAAATTATTTTCTCTTTTCACTTAGCTGCCTGCATACACAGTAAATCAGCTTCCTTTGTGTATACCTATATTGCAGGACTTTTTTTTTCTTGTAATGGAATTCACTTCAACTCATCAATAAATGTTCACTTTCTTTATGCGTTATGTCATTGTTTTCTTTTGTTTTCAGAGTTGTCCAATGTGTTCAGTGATGATAAGTCCAGCAATAGCTGACATACATGCTAACATGTGTGCTACTAAGATGTTTGGAGATTGATGTGAAATATCATAAAAAGTGCACAATAAAAACTTACATTTTATTTTTATTCTTGAATATTCCATTATTATGAAGAGAGATGAAGGAATGATTCCTGAACGACTACTCGTGTTGAAATATCGGTAAAATGCATCCTAATGATATTTTTAATTTTTAATATATGTAGAAAGATTTTTCTACTTTTTAATACATGTGGAGAGATCAAAAAGTTGCTGTGTACCTTCTGTGCCAACACAAAAATAGTAGCTTTTGTTTCAGTAAATACTGAAAATGTTCTCAGTGTGCTTTTAGGTATGCATCAGCACACTTTATCGTATAATACGAAATATTTATTTTCAGTCAATGACTTTACTTTCTATATGTGTAAGGTACAAGTCCTTATATTACATAATTTAATACTGTATTAACGTTTTCATTGGTCATGCCGACATCATCAGATACAACTTTTTATGCAGCAATATCATCTCTAATAAGTACATAAGTCTCTACAATCAAAATACAGTATACATTAATGAGCATAAAATATAATAAAAACAACATAGTTTAGGACATCTTTTCTAGTATAAATATACCCTTACTGTCAATTGATTAAAAACACACATGTGATTACAATGCATGTACATATATAAAATTGCAGGTCTTCACTAATAAAATAATAAAACTGAAATCTGTATGATATATTATGTGAAGATATGCTTACAGTCTTTGATCTACTGGGTGTTCAGTTCAGAGTGTGTCATGGCTCGCTATATGCCGTCATGTGGCTAGCCGATGAGCCTAAAGAATTCAATCTTCCTACACTTCCGCAGAGATGTATAACCTATGAGGTAGAGAAGTTGCCTAGCAAGTATGGCGTTCATTCTGAAGAGTATGTACTGATACGTACGGTAACGCCGGTAGTGGCAGGAATGTGAACTGTTTGGTAATATGTACTGTCGGGATATGGGGAGAGGGTTAAGACGATTACTTACGTATTTGTTGACATTAACTTCGACGGTCAACATGGACACGGAGCATTTGATTTGTGTTGTGGAATGTTACCGTACACAACCGATGATAACAAATACCCTGCGTACGACTTGCCCGCGCAAAACACAGTTCGAAAGAGGTTATGGTAGCACACAGACCGTACAGACCGCCATCTGTTGCTACGACGTTCAAGTTATACCGTACACATTCTCAAGTTCAGATTGAAGAACGCCTTAAATAATAGGCAACTTCTCTAACATATAAGCTGAAACTCGCTTCAAATCGGTGACCCAACAACAGTGACGTCATGACACACTTTGAAATGAACACCCAGTATATTATCTGATTTGTTTGTGCCCATGTTCTTATTTTCTCATTACTACATGCATTTTCACCGTCCGTGGGCACAAACAAATCAGATAGGCCTAATATAGATCAAAGACTCTAAGCATATCTTCACATAATATATCATACAGATTTCAGTCTTATTATTTTATTAGTGAAGACCTGCAATTTTATATATGTACATGCATTGTAATCACACGTGTGTTTTTAATCAATTCACAGTAAGGGTATATTTACACAAGAAAAGAGATATATTGATGTCCTAAGTTATGTTGTTTTTATTATATTTTATGCAGAGACTGATATACTTGATATTCCTGCATAAAATGTTGTATCTGATGATGTCGACATGACCGACGAAAACGTTAATACAGTATTAAATTATGTAATATAAGGACTTGTACCTTACACATATAGAAAGTAAAGTCATTGACTGAAAATAAATATTTCGTATTATATATCATAGACTTTTCTGAAAATTATTCAAAATGAATTGCAAAACACTTTATCGTGTTTGCAAACACCCTTAACAGTTCAGTAGGTATATAATGACCTTTATTATCTCTCTGAATGTTATGTACAGTTTTATAAATATATTGTGTTCACAACAGAAGAAAAGAGTACTTGCAAGTGGATGTGCATAACTTGGCACAACTGTATCCTATGTTTGCAGTAGTCACTATCCATTAAATGACTAATCCTACCACATATACTGAATTATGTGTTTTTAAGTTTTCAGGTATTTTGGTACATGTAAATAGTTTTGTGCAGGGAAGTCTTGAAAAGAATGGTAATTTTCCATAAAAGCTACACTGATGTTCCACATTCCTCCACCCCAAGAAACATTCAGGTGATAGGGAAAGAGGTGGTTTCAGGGTGGGTGATGGGTGCCATCCGTGAGGAAATGAAAAAACAAAGGGGAAGATTAAGTTTCTTTATTAGATGTCACTTGCATCTATTCCTCCTGAAGTGTTTTTCCTTTTTCTTCAATTCTCTCTCATCTCTTATCTTTCTTTTCTTGGTCTCTCTCTCTCTCTCTGTGTATGTTCCTGTACTCAGAAGGTACTATTACAACTTTTTAGTTATTTATTTTTTACCTGAGGTAGAAATTAACTAGCAATCCTTAGATCTAGTTGTGTATTCAGGAAGATGGTGGGACACGATCATAGTCCAACATGGAGGACAGAAAAGGGAGGAGTTTGTGTACATACAGTTAAGGCTCATTCACAATGAAAATTAAACATAATATAAGCGTTAACTTAAAGAATATATCAAGAAGTCATACCATCATTCACGATGGGAACATAAACATAACAGCAAACATACTTGGTAACCATGGAAACATAACAACGACGCCATTTCCTCATATTCTGTCGTATACTTCTTCGCTCCATGATTGTGTTCTGTTTGCAAATCACGTAAGCATAAGCATGAAAGTTTGGAGTTTGCAAACTTTCATGTTAACGTCTTACGGTAATGTTTATGTCAATGCGTATGTGAATCATTGTGAATGATCCCATTTGGTAGCCTGGGCGCAAACTTCTGTGTTTATGTTACGATTATGTTTAATTTTCATTGTGAATGGGCCTTGGTCATATGAATATACAGGTAACTCAAACGATTTTATGTGGAAAGTATTTTGTGGTTGCTAAGTAAAACCACTGTTTGTCACTATATACATGTCACAAAAGCCATCCAAGAAAAAAAAAATCTCCCTCTAATGTAGCTTTTATGGAGAATTACCAAAAGAACAGATATTATACCGACTGTACCAGCTGTCATCATATTTACTCATAGGCCTAATGAAATAATATTTATTAGTCAGTGGATACAAAATAAATTTTATTGAAGACATTTGCTGTATCATGTTCAAGTTGTGTACACTTTCACTCATTCCCTCAAACTCTGAAACTATTTTCTCATTCTACAGAATGTCTAAAAAGTCTCGTACCATAGGAATAATCACAGTATGGTTTTTTGTGTGATCCACACATCTGGAGACAAAAGTGCATGATGTTTAAAACACTAGTCACAAAACCAGCTATGATATGGCGAGACACTAATTCTCGATCCTTTGGCGTAGATATTTTGACGCTGTAGACCCGTGACTTAAGGAGATTCAAGTCCACGAGCGTGAAGCTCATTCAATGAGATCTCTGCGATCAATTCAGCAAGAAGAGTTGCCTGCCGACATTCTATGATTTGTCTTATGGTACGGAACTTTTCGGACAGTTTGTAATATTAAGAAATTGAATTATACACCAGTTATGAATTTATGACGGAAGCTACACCAGTGAATAAGTGTTTTCGCAAAGACATGCTATTTTCCCTGGACCAAAATACAATACAATGAATCACTATAACGTAGCTTTTCCTTGTGTTGTCTTTACATATCTTCCTTTGGTAGACAATGGCAGTCTATGTATGGTATACCGGAGTACACACCACTTACTGCAGACATCAACTTCAAAATACGTCCTGCCAAGTAAAAACACTTCGCTTCATTTGTTGTATTTCCAGCTAACAGATAAACAGAATACTTCTTTTTAAGATCCCACACTGCATTGTAGCTGACAGCCATCTTCTCGGGCTTCACGTCACTCCCATGCACAAAGCACATACGTCCTATGGTGAAGTCTATATCTAACTTAGAGATATCTTGTCCTAGCTTATCAAGGCAGTCTGTGTTGCGTGTATCAATCCAGAACGCTACAAAATCTACATGGGTATTTGTATCTGATAATACAACATCTTGTACGCGATTAGCGCTGTGAACTAGAAGTTTATACATTTCTTGTTTCTTACTGCACTCATGTAATGCTGCTGATAGTTTTTCACAAATTGCACTCGGTCCAACTATTAACACAGACATACAGTAACCAGTACCATTACTCTTCAATTTCACCGCCATTTTAGCACTGGAGCAGTGTTAGACTGCACTTCGAATTTCCCTGAGAAGTTAACGAAATTTCCCTTCTTGAGTAAAAAATTCTGTGGCTGGGATTTTTTTTATAGACATCATTTAAGAACATCAAATCAAGACATTATTTATCCTGTACTGCACTATGTAAAAAACGCAACTTTCATTACTGAGACGTTCAAGGCCTTTGTCTGGGTTGGTACCACAGTCTAATATAGTAGACTGTGGTGGTACCCTATTAGATCATGATCAAGGTTGGTACGTACAAAGATGTGACATTCAGCGCTGCGATGGGAAAAAACAAATGAAGACTGTTGCTATGGTAACAACGACTGAGTTGCCAATGCTATAGTTCCCACCCACATCGTGGTGAGTTCTGAAGAACTCTCTTGGAACCACACTGTGTCAGCTATTAATATGTGTTTCATTTTCTGTCGATTTTTGTAATATTGTATACCTTCGCGTCAATTTTATTGTCAATGAAAACTTTAACGTCTTGGTAGCTAGCATCAGCTGATTGCGTCGTAGCCCAAATTGGCAACGTAGCGCTGTAGTTCCAAGCGGGTAAGTAACGTCACTGTTCCAAGCAGAAGTCCTAAAAAATCCTGATCGGTTCGGATTGTACTGGTTTTATTTCTCACAAGTCTACTCAGGTATGTCGACGTTGCTGCCATCATACGGCCTTGTGTGAAATTGATTTCGATTCTTTTCAAAGAGTCTCAAGATCATATTAATTGCGATAATTAATCGCGAGGATTCGATGGATTTGTTTACGAACCAGACCAGTACATCTTGTGGTAATGTGTAGTTGTAGTAATATACTAAGAATTTAGTAAATTGATATGATTCATTACATATTTCATGTGCTGCAGTATTCTATAACATGTGCTCTATAATAAATTCGGTTTGAAGTAATAAATATAGTAATTGAAGTACATTTATTAGATAAAGTGTACATTTGTTACGTTTTACTTTTGGAGTAATGGTATAGTATTGGCAAGTATTAGTTGATTATTTGGCTTATTCTGTTTATTTTACATATATATTTTGTATTTGTTGAGAAAGTAGTGTACATAATGTGAATTATGATTATGAGAATCGTTCTTTGCAGGTACCTGCGCTATTGTGGGGAAACTGCTCTTCGTTCATCCATACGAATAATATTCACCCGCCATGGCATCTGAAACGGACTCCAACCCTATATGGTGTTGTTTACCAAAGAAAATGGTATTACATATAATGGATGCGACATTTATGACATTGCTGCTTGTTGTTCAAGGAACAATTCTAAATTTTTACCTCATAAGTCATTACAGTAATACTGTATTTCCATATTTTTGGTTTCTTGCTGATTTTGCTTGCTTATTTGCATTTCTTGGTACGCTCACAATTGCGTATCAGTATCTAACAGCAAGTGAAGATGTATCCATAGAAGACAGAGTCTATCGATACTCCCCAAAACAGGTGTTCGGAAGCAAATTTCCTACATCTAAGCTGGGAGTATTACCATTAAGCTACGTGTCATGGTTATTTTATACAGGGATTTTGCTGTCTAAAGTAATGATGATATTCAAAACTGATATTCCAGACACTTTGGAAACAGACGCCGTATTCGGGCCACAGCTACTTCAAGTAACAATTGCAACATCTGGAATAATTTTCCTTTTACTTGTAGAAGGTCACAATTGGGCACCACGAGACAGTCCTCGGTATACATACGTAACTTCTTTGTGCGCTAAAACAGGAATTGAAATTTTGGACACTGTGAGTCTTCTAGCCTTATTACTGGTGAATGAAACCAAAATGGTATTGACATTCACGTTGGAGAATGCAGTGCTTGTTCTTTGCTCATTCAATTTCATTCTTCCAACACTTGCTGTGTACAAACTTAGTTTGTCAGATCTAGTGTCTGAACGCTTGTCTTTACCATTGAAAATTGTTTATAATCTTCTTCATTTATGCCTGATAGACATTCCATACCTTGCTGTGCGTCTGTACCTGTGGTTTTCATATGGACATAATGCATCCATATTTCTGATGAAGAATGTTTTCGGTATCGTGTTCGTAATGCGAGGGATTTATCCGGACTTCGACGAGTTAGTGCGAAGGCACTGTTCTTTTGAAGAAGAAACTCATCGGACTGGTAGTAATGGTTATTTGCCTGGCACAACGTCAGATGATCATATAGAGATGCAAACACTTAATCCAAAGTTAACATCATCACAAGATAACAAATCAGAGCATGCCAAGGAAGTTTAGAAAGTAATGCGGTCTTGAAATTTAATATATTTTGAGATTCCTACGTGGAATGAATTCCGTAGTGTATTGTAATAATTGTAACTATACCAGTTATGAATATGTACAAAGATTCTTCCATTGATTTAATTCTTTTTATATCATTATACTAATGAGATTAGTGTCCTGTGCAAGAAGAAAAAATTAATATTATTTATGTTCCACTTCCATTCATTAAGACATATTTTGATAGGATATGTATTGAACTATCTTTTACAGAGTTCGGAAGTGTTGTAGATAGATCTAAAGATGGGCATAAAATTTAATTCCAAGGAACATTTACCAGTAAAACTGTGGCAGATTTGTGTTTTTCTCCAAATATGTTCACGATCGTAAAACACATTTTTTTTATGACGATAGATTTAAAATTTAGTTACGTGCAATTACGTAAAGGAAAATGAAGTACTGGAGTTAAAGTGGGATTGTTTACCAAGATTACGTAGTTCTCGCTACAATTTATAGGCTACTTATATTCTGTTTTCATGCTGAGTGCATGTGATGTTTCATTTATTGTGCTAAAATAGTGTAGATAATATCTATTTCCACTAAGTTATACATAATGTCTATTTATCTTATCGAACTGTAAAGGCCCATCACAATGAAAATTAAACATAATGTAAGCTTTAACTTAAGAATATAAACGTTACGGTAAAATCAAGATCATTCACGATGGGAACATAAACATAACAGCAAACATACTTGGTAACCATGGAAACATAAACACGACGCCATTTCCTCATATTCTGTCGTACATTTCAGCGATCCGCGATTGTGTTCTGTTTGCAAATCACGTAAGCATAAGCATGAAATTTTTTTTTTTTTTTTTAATAATTTACTGATCGATCAGCGCATTTAGTGCTATACAGATCATTTCTAAATAAAATATAAATACAATATATGACACTGAATTGAGGGCAGCCTAGCTTGGGCTCCTCAATGAACAAAAATAATTTTTAATAAATAATTATTTACATAGGTTGGTATGATGATAAATTTTGATTATAATATGAGGTCCATTGGAAGTCTGCTCTTGATTCTGGTGGGAAATGTGGACTTCCTTCCGAGAGAGTAGTGGATGGCGCCTGGAACAGTGAAAGTCTGGAGTTTGCAAACTTTCATGTTAACGTCTTACGGTAATGTTTATGTCAGTGTTTATGTGAGTCATTGTGAATGATCCCATTTGGTAGCCTGGGCGCAAACTTCTGTGTTTATGTTACGGTTATGTTTAATTTTAATTGTGAATGGGCCTTTTTCTTTGTACTTCAGTCTTATGAAGTAGCCTATTTCATGCTTCATCATTTATTACTTTTATATGGCTTTTACTTACAGAAAGAATATGAATTCATTCTATGATTTTCTTATTTATTATAAATAATTCTAAAGAATTACCCATATTTATATTTAGGTTTTATACAGAGAGATCAGCTAAGGTGTGGACAGGAGCGACAGGGTTTTCACTTTGCGCTGCTAATGCTCTCGCAGTGAGGAACGGACAGTGTAGAGTCACGGTGATACAACCGTACAAGTTTCTGTAACTGCTGCATTCAACCAGACTATAACACGTCATCTAGGAGGAGACACTATAAAAACAGTTTTAACGCAAAGCTATGAAAGGCACCATATAAACTTTTTTTAAAATTATAAATCAATATATATTATTCATTGCACTTTATATAAGCTATATTCATGGTTTGAAACTTTCGAGGATATCTGAAAGTTGAAGTTGGATTTATATAAAACAAAGAGGAAGTAGTTCTAAGATGGTATCGCAGATCTTTTTGGCCTCTGAAATTCACTTCCATTCATTGTCTACTAGACAGGACAACAGCCAAGTTTTCAGTTTTGTACAAATATATTTGAAATTGAAAGTACCGCAAACTACATTATTTTTAACATAAAAAAATTAATCGGCCACCGGCAGCTTTGAACAATAATGGTAGTATGACTTTACAAGAACTGATATTCTTCAAAAGCATGTGATACTGAACTTGTAAAATGTATATGTGGCAACACAGACCACGTGGGTGGGTGCAGTGTTCTTGCTTTCCTAACAGATTATTTCTCATTCTCATTTCTGTAAAACGGTTCCGGAAATGTGTTAGTAGCTATAGTGAGGATCACGTAAGAACAGTTCCTAAACAGCAAATAGTACCATCTCGTCAGTGTTGCCAACTGTTACCAGATATCACACGATTCTGAATGACTTATTTACTTACTGTACTTTACCTTTATGTTGGGAGGTTATTCTAAATAATTCAATAATTTGTAAATATTTTCGTAGCCAACTATACGAGAAAGGGATCACCATGTTATGTATTTTGTCTGGCAATATGAAATTCATTGGTTTGACTAAACAATTGATTCACGAGATCTAACCTAAAAATGTATTTTGTTTGACCATATAAAATTAGTACTAACCTGACTACAGTCTTGAATTATAACCACAATGCAACACATAAAATAACTATTATATATTAATATTAATACTGATATACATTAATTATTAGTATGTTCAAATTTCACTAGCTTCCAGTAACTGGCTCAGAAATCTAGTACAATTTTAATTTCATGAAACTCCAGTATCAACAACATTTGTCTCAGCTGCCAACATACCAGTTACAAAATTACTACCATTTGTAGCATTTGTCAGTATCGAAATTCGAAACGAAGTTGGCAAAAGAAAATTCAAGCTGCAAACTAGAAAATCACCACAATTCACTAGCATATGTAGTAATGGAAAAATAGTTAGGTTTCACCCTTAGGGTATGAAGTAACCTGACCCGGACTACAGTCTCTTCCAACACGTGTGATGCTGTAGTGTGCGTGAAAAATGCTGCGAGGTTGTGAATTTCCTTGTAATTGTTAATTTGTGCAATTATTCAACAATGATTGGAAGTGAAAACATATTATATTTTGGACAATTTAGTAAACTCAGTTTACAAAAAACATTATTGCTATACAAAAGGGAAGGCCAACCCCAACACTACCTGGTCTTACATGTATGCATGTTGGCTAATTTGTAGCATGTTTCTCTCAAGGTATCATTTTGCGCTGTTAACTTCTTTCCTCCTCTTAAAAAATATGCAGGAGCCGCCACTGTTTTACACTTTTTACACTTTCACTTTAAATGCACAAGAAAACACTGTATCATATGTATCGTGTCACTTGCCAGTCATTTAGAGACTGATTCACTAACCTTGACACAAGCCAGGTCAAACACATGCATGTTTACATCATCATTATGAAAACTTGTATTGTTGTATCACCATGACTCTAAACTGTTCATTCCCCATTGCAAGAACGTCATCAACGCACAGTTAAAATCCTATCGCTCCTGTCCAGACCTCGTCTGATCTCTCTGTATAAAAAGTTATATTTGAAAGTTCCCAAAATAACTGTGGACGACTGTGAAACGTGATTAATGAACAGATTTGAAGTATGTACATGTATAATAAAATATAGGGCATAGCTATTTTTATGAGCGTAAATATTCTGGTTTCGGCAGTACAATACAGTTAGCATGATGTATATATGACAAATGAAGAATGGGTAGTTTCTAGGGTGAAAACAGTGGGATGTGCCTCACTATGATTTGGAGAATAACTTTTCTCCATTCAGTTGTAAGATATACGTCTAAAAGTATACATTTTGCAGTGAAATATTCACAGTGGAGTTATTTATATGTAGCTTGTATATTAAGTTTAAAGAAATAGTCATTTGTATACTTGCAGTGGTTCCATGTTGTCTTGAAATAATAGAAATGATTGTGAACTTGTCACAGTCTTTAGGGTGAAAGCAAACGAGTGCATTTATTTTAATAAAATATAAGTAGCCATCATACCGCTCAGGAGATCTTTGAACCCCTTCGATTTTTTATATTTTTATATACTGGTATATAGTTTTCATTTTCATAAGAATTTTAGTGCACACATTGGCAACACTGCTCTGAGGCATATAATTACTTTACACTTCGATTTATCTCTTTTCTAAAGGCGATTTCCCCTTTTTTCCACACAAGTTGATTCAGCAGAAAGTGATTGTATGTAGTATAACCTTTACAGTTAAGTTCTATGCTGGAAGTAAATTATGTTGTCATGGCAATATATGAAAAGTGACAGACGAATTTTGTGTCAGTTAACTTCCTGTTCTGCTTTAGTTAACCATTTGCAATGTTAATATCATAATAGAGCCACAAACATTAGATGAGAATGATTATCTATAAGGCAGATGTGTGATTGTGATCAAACTTATATTAGATTAAAGTGCGTTATTATGGTGCAAAGGAACTTCAACAAAATTAATGCAGTATTATCCCTACCAGTGGCATCAAGCAAGATAAGATAGACAGACAATGTGTGCTCAGAGATGAAAAGGAAGCAATTGATTTCAATATCGTAGTACATAATATGAGGAGCAAACTTTAAAAACTTGTCATGCCACTTTTCGGGAAATGCTACAGATATGTGTCCTTATAATAAACGATTTGTTTTCGATTGTGAAATTTGGTAAGAATCTATAGCAAAAAAAAATCTTTAATATTTCACCACATAAAATATTTTGTGCGAGATCGTGCGTATTTGCTTGGTTTCCGCACAAAACCAATCCGCGGAAAATCTAAAATTCCACATTCAGTATTCCCAACCTAACACACATAACAATTTCCCTCTTCTTACTGCTTAAGTGACATATTGATTTTACTGCTTTAGGCTTTTAACATTATTTTTACAGACATTCAATATAGTAATAATTATAAATTGGAAACTTACCACTGCAATTTCACCTAAATTATTGTTTTTAAATATTTGCAAAAATTAAGTAAACTCTACAACTCCACTAAAGTTACTGCTTTCGTGATGCAAGTAACATTAAGGAAGCCGTGAAAAAATCAACAAGATTCCAGACTCATCATAGACTGGGGGAAAAAAAAAGACACGTATATCACGGCCTGCTGGAGTATAGTAAACACAGAAAACATTTTAAAGCAACAATGTTGAAGGTAGATATTTTTGTTTTGCAAATTTGCCGTCATTGAACAGAAACTAAGATGGAGATTTCATTGCAACTAATTAGAAATTCCTCTTTCAGGTATGTAATAAACGATCTTCGCACAAAATAATGTACGATACACGAGCGGTTTGTTTTCTTTCAATTCTCGGAAATTAAAAAAGCTCAACTACGTTTCGCTTTTTCAAACTTTTCCTCGAACATGAAAACTTCAACATACCGCTCTTGTAACGCATATTACTATTGTGTATTGCAGAGATGCAAGATTTTAAAATCTGAAGTGTATTTTCTGAAAATGGATATGTAAAGTTTTGAAAGTTTGCTCCTTATATATGACTACAATATGTCCCACAATATTACTTTTTATGGTTATTTTCTTACCTTAACATAGACTGCAGGTACAAGAAACCCACATAAGCCTCCTCGAGTGACTAATGTGATAAACCACTATGTGCAGACTTTTGGTGACAGGCAGCAATGTGTAACATTGTCCACAGCTACCCTGCTGTTACTTCACTGCCCTTACATTGTGATTATGGTGATAAAGACATTTCTTTCATATCATTTCAGACTTTTGTGAGTAAACGGTATTAAGCAAGCGTCACTTCAGTTCCAATTAGTTAGGTGAGTCTGAATTGATAACGAATGATTTGGAAAATGAGACTTATTGAATTTCCTTTTTATTACCGGTATATGAAATACAAAAAAAAGGAAGTACTGTGGTGTTCCTTTGTTGTTATAGCAACTGTAAATAGGTATTTTAATGCCACTAAAGATTGATTTCGAGATTTTCACTGAAATATTATAGGCCTTTGTCTCCTGATGTCGAAAAAGTTGTTTTCAATGATTTCTAATATTGGACGTATTTTTTCATATACAATATCTGTGAGAATTTCACAGGAAATGATGTGCTTGAAGTATAATCATTTTACACAGAAGTTAACACATGTTTTGATTGAAATAAAAACATAATAGTGATTCAATGGAAATTAGTTGTTAACTTTATTTTTAATTTTTTACATCAGTACTTGTTCTTCGTAGTTCTCAGAATTTGCTTTGTATTCGATAGAGATGTCCGTGAATTATTTTCAACTAATAATTTGTTTGCAGTAACACAATTCTGTTTTGAAGGACTAATACCTATGCATATTCTTATAAATTTTTTATTTTTGTAAATACCAAATTAATATTAGAATTCAATACAATAACCGAAGAGGTGTAACATGGAAATTTAAGGAATTTTTTGCAGTATTCTACTTTAGCTGTACAATTTTATAAATGAAGTGAAATGTATCAATTCTTGGGATTATAAAGAACGTATTTTTATGTGCAGTCCAGAAGATGAAAATGTGTCTTCTTCTTTAGATACACAGTAAATTACTTCATATATGTATGTGTCTTTTAAGCATGTAAAAGACTTTTGAGGAAGTATGTGCCATTTTTGTTACACTCATTTTTTTCTATTAGCATATTCCTTGACTTTAGGCTTAACATTCAAGCAAGGAGATGGTTAAAAAAGGTAGATTTCTATTGGATTCGGTGCAACAGAATGAGTAATTTAGAAGGATATTTCGAGACAGTCGGTGTAAAAGTATATTTTGCATGTGGATAATGAGAATAATAAAAATAGTCTAATTTGCTATTACTGTTTGATAATTGTTGGGATGGTGACGAACTTTAGAGAGGAATTTTTGTAATAAAGAATATTTGGAGTTAAAGTTAAAAACACGCAACAAGAAGAAATTATATACGAAATGCAGAGCTTTTCTGCAGACTAGGTAAAAACGGAATTTGTAGAAACTACAAGAGTAAAAGGTGCTATAGTATGAGGAAAATAATTCTCGAAAAGACTTCACCATAGAAAACAAAATAATTTAGAGAACACCAAGAACATGAAGAGTTATTGAGGAGACACTGAAGTTTGTAGCAATGGAAGAAGCTTCTGCGAATGTCATATAGGGGCAAGTGCAGTTTTTAAGGGTGTATTTTGAAATAGAACAACATTATTGTGTAGAATAAGGATCACCTTTGGAGTTGTTTAGCTCTCAAGATGTCCCCTACAAGAACGCTGGCTGGACTTTATTGGGAAGCAAGAAAGCAAATGGAACAGTGGCGGCTCGTGATAAAATATTATGTGTGTTCCAAAATCGAAGCGAATTTCAAATCATACGTTTTTAGCCTAATATGAAATGTCATGATTCCAATGTTTCACTGTCGAAAAAACCGTATATAAATTCAAAACAACATAATAATAATAATAATAAAACCCAGTCTTTTTATTTCCAATTTTTCTTGGAAAGCCAGTTTACCCAGTTCTTTACTCTTCAAAATTACTTGAACAGAGTTCATTGTTTACGTTTGTTAAAAATTAATATATAAAACAATTTACAAAAGCGTGTGTTCAGTAATATATTTTGATTCACAACACACTGATACACTGTAGCCTATACCAGTACTGTAATCCCATTCACATAGATTGATTACTATAAATACATGCCAGTAAATATTATTCTTAAATAATATACACCACCATACAGATATTTAAATTCATACCACCATCACATTCAGCCAGCACGTCTTTCAAAGCCAAACTATGCTATATGCTGACACTGAAGTATAGTAATTCACAAGCTACACTCTTGTAGCAGCACTGTACACACATCCACATAAAGTAAATGTTCAGACAGTGAGATGCTGACACCTGCAGGCTAAAATACAGACTTATTAAATTTTCTCCTCGAGATATAGCACGTAAACGATAGGCATCGATGCACCTGACATCTGTGAGATAGATTCACTGTTCACTTAATGCTTTGTGCTCTTGACGAGTCATAAGCAGCCAGCAAAAGACAATTTTCTCCTGCGCACGCGTGAAATTTCTGTAACCTTCTTGAAAAGATCACGGCTTGTACGTAAACGGATGTTGGCAAGTTTACATATGAAGTTTATGCAAGATTATGCGGGAAGTTTAAAATACTCGATCCTGATATTATACATCCCCACTACGTCAATACGGTATTAAATAATAAAACTAGTCGTGCATTAATGGAAACAAGGTGTTCACGTGCTCTTGTGCTCTTATTGACGCACCGCCACTGAAATGGAATATATCTAAGCATTTGGGCAATAGATTACTACTACTATATTTGGAAAACTGGGATCCTGGATGACGTTAATTTGCTACAGATTAACATAAAATCTGGACTTTTTAGTATTTGAGAGGAACCATTTTATGAAATCATAAATAACACATTTGAACATCAAGTTTGGACAGTTTGATAGCCAAACTTCTGTATAGTTACGAAATAATGTGCAGTTTGAGGTGTAATGGCACAAATTTTCTGCAATTCAGCAAGCTTACAGCTCTGTTTCCAAATGTGTTCGGCATTGAAGCACTTAGAATGAAGTAATCAACATGGATAGTGATAATGATAAGACTTTTACCTGTAAATTATGTTTTGTACCACAAACTTCAGAACATCTGTGAAGAAACTTCCAATTATAACTTTGACAGTTGTAGTTCTTTGTGCCTCCACCAAGAGATCGAGCACACTGAAAATTATAAAAACTTACGCAATTCAATGTTGAATTGAAGATCGTCACATCTGGTTATACTTGCCAAAGAAAAAAAAACTGTCATTTGTAAAGTAGGAATCCAAGTTTTGAGAAGACATTTTGTAATGAAGAAAAGACTCGTAAGATGGAGCTAATCTGCAAGGGAGTACTTAAACAATAATTGACTCCTTAATTGTGCAATATACATATATATATATATATATATATATATATAATTTCATGTCTTTTAATAGTGCTATGTCTGTACATTTTTATTTTCCATGCTACGCCACTGATTGCATTAAGTTTTTCTTTATTTTTTTGTTTAACACATCGGAAAAATGTTATAAGGGAAATTTACAGGGTGTAAAAAAATTATGGAGCCAAGCTATATGCGATTGTCAGAGGAGAAAAGAGAAGGGAGCTACATGAGCTGTAGGAAATCTATACACTGGGACTTTGTTTGGATGCTATGAACATATAAAATTGCTATTTTTAAGTACCTGCAGCTACATAATCTTTAGACAGTTGATTGTTTACAGAGTACTATGCTAGAACTTCACTCCTTGCAGAAATTAATGAAGTATTGAGATCTGGTGATTGAACTAATTATAGTACAAATTCCTTATTGATGATGCAGCATATACACAAATGCTTTCTGATTGTGGTTGTGGGCAATGTACCCATCATGCTGATACCACATCATTTGACAAATGCGTGTGATAACTAGAGTCCGGATTTTTATGTAATATTCAGGAGCGAATGCTAGTCACGAAAGTTAGGCTTGCTCTTTTATTCATAGGGGAAGATGGGAGGATATATAATTCATAATTAATAAAAATAATCAGACCCACATAAATAATTTATTTTATAATTATGAAATCATTATGAGTCATGGATCATATTCGCTTACCAGATGTAGAAGTTCGATATAATATAACAAACATGGCCAACAAAACAGTTTATTTAGTTTTTTTTCGACCCTGCCAACCAATGCATATTGTTGTATTGAGCTGCACAGAACGAGCGCACATATTCTCTATAATGTATGTCTTATCTTGAATAGTTCTTCGGAAAAATGGATTTAATAATAAGGTTTCAATAACACACAATTCCGAACTCATTGCAATGTTTCAAATTAATGTTTAAGAATTAATAATACATGCAGCAGCTAACACATGCATTCCGCTCATACAATTACATTGCACAGCACATTCCCGCTGTCAATACTGCTCTGTGTAACGTTAAATAGTCGTTGGTGTAGCTCTCGGACCAGAGCTTCAAACACCACATAACAGAAGCATGTGCGCCTAGGACGGACCAAGGAGGAAGGCACTTGCGCGCGCATCATATTCTCGCTATTTCTACGTCTTTCCTGTAGCTCCGAGAAACGAGCAAGTGTTGCGATACTTGCGGTGTGCAATCTGCAGATGTTATTACACCTATACAGTATTCCAAAAATCAAAATAAATTTTAATGTACATAACGCCCCTGGCAATATTCACCCCAAAAACATGTATATAAATTAGAGTTGTTCACAACTGGTTATGGAAAATAGAAATCATAATATTGCTATTGAATGCCTGGCACTGTAGTCAGTATGCAAAGCTCTTCCATCTTGGGGAGTGTATGAGGTTCGGTTTTAACAAATATTCGAGTTAGTTCTCACTCTTTGTGGATGGACAGCAAAGACAGACAACATTGAGCCATGCAGGAGTTACAAGAGCCCTTTCAAGGACGCGTTTATCATTGTGTAGGCCTACCATTTAATTGATAATTCTTCTCTCCCACTACATCCAATCAATCATACACCGATCCATCCATCGATTCAGCCATGGATTCATTGATTGATTTGCTGATTGGTTAATTAATTTATTCATTTATTCATTGATTGTTTCATTCATCCATGTATTACAGTTGGATATCAACAGTATGCATCGTGAAAGTACAAGCATTTGAGCTTCAGAGTACTTTTCTTTTTATTAATAACACTCTGTCTTCTTAAAAAATGATTTATTAATGAAATAATAATGCATCTGTAACAGTTATATTACCGGTTGTTCTTTATGGTTGTGAAACTTGGACTCTCACTTTGAGAGAGGAACATAGGTTAAGGGTGTTCGAGAATAAGGTGCTTAGGAAAATATTTGGGGCTAAGACGGATGAAGTTACAGGAGAATGGAGAAAGTTACACAACACAGAACTGCACCCATTGTATTCTTCACCTGACATAATTAGGAACATTAAATCCAGACGTTTGAGATGAGCAGGGCATGTAGCACGTATGGGCGAATCCAGAAATGCATATAAAGTATCAGTGGATAGGGACCTATGACGGGCTTATGTGAGGGCAGCAATGAACCTCCGGGTTCCTTAAAAGCCAGTAAGTAAGTATATTAACAACTACCGTTTTAGAGGTATACATTTTGGGTTTAAAGTATAAACATTACAGTAGAATGTATGTACTTATTTGCTCTTCTCTTTAATAAGTAATTTATTTTATTCCACTCATTTTATCAAATAATAGGCTTATGTTTTTGACATGGGGAGAGGGAGTTTGAAAAGTATGAGATTAATCCTAAAGTAATCACACGGGGTGTTGTGAACACCCCAGTCAGATATTATGGAGTTCGTAATTACATATTAATAATCCTGTACTTCTGAAACTTGCAGTACCTTTATTGGAATTGGTATGGCAACAACAACCATAAACATTTTTGAAATCAGAATTTGCATACTCGAGATAACGGTTTAAGTAGGTGGGGTGGTCATGCATGACTGCTTAAAGGTTAAAACTTTTTGTAATAGGTGTTCCTAACTGTTGACAATCGCAAATTCAATAGACTTTCCTTTCTGCCATTCCTGTATTAAAACAATGAAAGATAATTTGTGTCTATGGCCAGCTCACAACTCACCAACATTTCTTTATCACACGGTGCAAAGGACATTAGTCTGTGTTTGATAGAAACAGAGGAAAAAAATAATTCATGTATTCATATTTATATGCTAAAACTGTTGCCAACTCTACCAGTACCCTTAATAAGTTGTTTGCCTGCAAGTTCTAAGAAGTAGTATTGCAGATGCATAGCTCCAAAACAAGGCTGCAATGGATATACATTCCCTTCTCAAAAGCTTATGTTTCTACTCATCTCTGCTATAACCCCATTATTTTGTTACTCTCTTTATATATGAATCACTGCTTGAAATGTATTGGCATCATCTGTTGAATGACACAAAGACAAACAGAAATAGGTTAATTGTGCAATGACACTATATTTCTTTCTGCATAGAAGGTGGCATACTAATATGTTCACAGTCTTAATATTTTTATGTGAAACATATATGATACCCAGGAGGAAATTAAACACAGAATAAATATGGGAAATGTCTATTATTATTCAGTTGAGAAGCTTTTATCATCCAGTCTGCTGTCAAAAAATCTGAAAGTTAGAATTTATAAAACAGTTATATTACCGGTTGTTCTTTATGGTTGTGAAATTGGACTCTCACTTTGAGAGAGGAACATAGGTTAAGGGTATTTGAGAATAAGGTTCTTAGGAAAATATTTGGGGCTAAGAGGGATGAAGTTACAGGAGAATGGAGAAAGTTACACAACACAGAACTGCACGCATTGTATTCTTCACCTGACATAATTAGGAACATTAAATCCAGACGTTTGAGATGAACAGGGCATGTAGCAAGTATGGGACGAATCCAGAAATGCATATAGAGTGTTAGTTGGGAGGCTGGAGGGTAAAAGACCTTTAGGGAGGCCGAGACGTAGATGGGAAGATAATATTAAAATGGATTTGAGGGAGGTGGGATATGATGATAGAGAATGGACTAATCTTGCTGAGGATAGGGACCAATCGCGGGCTTATGTGAGGGCGGCAATGAACCTCCAGGTTCCTTAAAAGCCAGTAAGTAAGTAAGAAACATATATGAGCATATTTCATTATAACATATTTAATTATAGTTTTTCCCTGTGCTTTTTTTCCGGCAGATTGCGATGGAATGGCATTCAAGTACCTTTCTTGTTGTATTTTTCATCATGGCACTGAGAATGTGTTAATAATTTTCTTAATATAATTTTTCTTTGAAGTCCACTTAGACCTTGAAAGTCATAAGCTAAACCTAGGTTAAATGAAAAGGAGGTTAAAAACGACAAAATTCCCATGCACTGGACTGTAATCGTCTTCCTGTCTGCGATAATATATTCTAAAGAGTTCCACCACCTTTTTCTCCAGAAAAGAGCACTACTCATATTTATTGGCTTCCAAAAACACTTCAGATCCAAGTTATGGAAATACACTAAGATTAATAACCTGCAAAATCTCGATTTTATTGACTTTGTGGCAAAGTGCTTCATCTTGCTTGGGGATAAATTAAACCTAGATAGATTTGAAGACCTTTCGTGTATTAGTCATTTCTCATGGTATCTTTGACAGTACATAATCTTCCTGTGACACTGAACTCCTTAACTGTAGTAGGTTGTTTTACTGCCTGTTGTACACATACTGGATGAAATTTTTCTCTGCTCTTGTGAGGATGTATTGAATTTTTACCTCATTGATTTCAAATATGAATTGCACACTCTTAAATATTTCTTTATAATAGTAAATATTTAGATGCATTTGTAATATTATGTTAGTACTGATTAAAAGAACAAGATAGCCAATATTAAGGTAATTTGGAAACATATTTCACATTTATCATATTAGATATGGTAATCTAAGATGTTGTGTTATGCAAACTTTTGCAGGTCAGATCATTTAGTTCCTTTGTCTGGTATTTTTTTTCTCCATTAATGAAGTGATTTATGTTTTTCTTCGTGATCTCTCAAGTTTTCATTTCTTCATCTCACAGCTTTTTTTTTTCTGACTTCGTGGTGTTTTTTTATACTGCTATAAGTTAATTTATGCCTCGAATCATTGCTGATGGCTGTGTTGTGTTTACTTGTTGATATCTTCAGCTTCATAACTCAGTTCACTCGTTCTACCACATTTTAATTCTCGTGGAAAATACATATTTTTTTTAGTCTGCTTTCCGATTTTTGTGAAACTGAGTTTTTTTTTTTTGTTGTAACATGTTTCTTCAAGTAATGTTTTTTCATACTAATATTTCTGGGTGGTAAATTTCTTTTCTTCTCAATAAACCATAGTTACTATGGTTACACTCCTAATTTCACATAGGAAATAAAGTTGTACTTAAGAGAATATGAAGTACAACTGCATTAAAATAAAATACAATGCAAGTTACTTAAAATATGCTTTGATACTCTGAAAAATGCTGCGAACTATAAACAGTAACTTTGTAAATTCATAGACAAATGACTTTCTAAAAACAAATTTATAGTCATTACTGCATAAGTGTTCCTACCATCTGAAGAAAAGTCATAAAATCAATTAGCAAATCTTCCTAAACATGTGTACGCAGTTTTTATGTAACTCTATCACTCATAAGTTGTGTTTTAATGTTTAGCACTGTAAACGAAAAGCCAATTGTTCATATTTATATATTAATTTAGTTTTTAAATAATTAAGAAAACTGCTACCTGAATGCCTCAATCAACTGGGTTTTATATCTCAGTAAGTCCAGGTGGAATATGTAGATGGTGATATGATGATGGAAGTTTGGTTGAGGTACACACATCTCTATTGCAATAATTTCATAGTTTCTTCATTTACTGTTATTTGTCTGTCAGTATATTATGCTTACACATCTAATATTCGACATCTTGTGCATATTGCGTGTAAGATATTCATGGATAAGACATAACAAGAATAATTTTATTGTATTGTAGTAATTTATTTGTCATGTTTATTATTGTGTTAAATTCGAGACATATTTGTAAATAATACGAGGCATGTTCTTAAAGTAAGTTCCAAAAGGGTGTAGTAAGTAAACGGGAAGATATTTATAAACCATTTTTGTTGCATTGTATTCACCACACTTCAATTACTTCTCAACATAATCTCGACCATTATTGAGGCATTTATCGAGTCGTGGCACAAGTCTTTCTATCCCCTCATTGTAGAATTCGCCTGCCTGCGATGCGAACCACTCCCGCACTGCTGTTTTCACTTCGTCATCAAAACGTTGACCGTCGAGGAACTTCTTGAGGTGCAGGAAGAGATGAAAGTCACTCGGAGCCAAATCCGGGCTGTAGGGGGGATGGTCAATTTGTTCCCAGCCAAATTTCGAGATGAGATTTTGGGTGTCGTCGCCATCAAAATGTTGACCACCGAGAAACTTCTTGAGGTGCAGGAAGAGATGAAAGTCACTCAGAGCCAAATCCGGGCTGTAGGAGGGATGGTCAATTTGTTCCCAGCCAAATTTCGAGATGAGATTTTGGGTGTCGTCGCCATCAAAACGTTGACCACCGAGGAACTTCATGAGGTACAGGAAGAGATGAAAGTCACTCGGAGCCAAATCCGGGCTGTAGGGGGGGATGGTCAATTTGTTCCTGTCCTCATGAATTTTTTCATCGACAGCATGCACCAAATCGTCATTGATCAAAGATGGCTGACCGGTACGCTGCTCGTCATGCACAGAGACACGGCCCTCGTTGAACTTTCTAACCCATCTCCTGACCATTCCATCACTAATGGCATCATCACCATACACCTCACAAAGTTGACAATGAATGTCAGCTGGTTTGATGTTTCTCGCATTCAAGAAATGGATAACAGACCGCATCTCACAGTTGGCGGGGTGCTCGATCACTTTAAACATTTCAACTGATCATAACTAACCACACACACGGACTGAAGCTCTGAAACTGCATGCTCAGCTTGCCTGAGGACTGAAGAAGAAAACACGCATGCGCAAAATAACGATTGCAGCGATGTGACGGCTATAATTGAAAACGGAACTTACTTTAAGAACACGCCTCGTAAATAAGTCTTCCTTGCTATAATTACCTTGTATTGTGATAGTTGTGATAACCCTCTTGCTTCAAGGTGCATGCCCTCAGTATTAACTTACATGACACTTGTACCTTGTCAGGTGTCAAAACGTTTTAAGAAATTGTGTCAAAGAGAGGAATATAAGCATATTCATGGAAGAACTGAAGTTTATTATAGTTAAGAGTAAGCCCATTGATTAGAGAAGGCTTATTTCATATTATTTACTAAAAACCATGTATCTGTGTGTTATAATGTGGAATGTGAAACAAGCAAGGTCTGCAATTTAAATACACTAACCTCCATGACGTGATTCTCTGTACTGACTGAGATTTTGTATAATTTTACCGTTAAAACGTGAAAAATGTATTTTCTTTCATCACATTTGTATGATGTATGTATAAGAGAATATTTATATTTCCTCATTAATTACTTAACGATGGAGAGTATTAAGGTACAGAAAAATGTTACGTTAAGTTTTCAAATTAATAATGCATTTTGAGAATGCCTTTTGCAAGTGGAGATTGGGAACTAAAGTAATTTAGCAAACTCAGTTCATGATGGTTAGTCTCTCTTGCAGGCATTTTTCTGTTAATTGGACATTTGATCTATAGGAATAGGGTTAGGAACAACTCGCCACAGAAAATTGGCCACAGAGGCAACTCGCCACATAATTGAAATTCTTATCAAAGACAATTGGCCACATACTTAAAATTCTTATCAAAGACAATTAGCCACACATTAAAATTCGTGTGAAAGGCAATTGGCCATATACTAAAATTCGCTACAACTTGTAATATATGAAGGTAATACTCAAATTCGCAATAATTTATAATATATTTCTCTGGTAACACAAGACAAATCCAGAAGCTGTAAACTAATTCTGAACTATGGCAGAAGAAATTCGCTTCACAAAATCAGAAAGAGGCTCTGACAAATTAATATATCTTGGCTACATGTACACGAGACTTAGAGAAAATAAGAAGTTGTTTGGCGCTGTGACATGCGTGGCGGGTGTAATGCAGCAGTCACGTTATCAGATGATGGAAGCAGTGTCGTCAAAGAACCGTCTGAACACAAGAATCATTCTGTAGACTGGGGAAGGATTAAGGCAAAGGAATGTGCAAATAGTCTATTTGTGGCGAATTGTCTATTGTGGCAAATTGTCTATTTGTGGCGAATTGTCCCTATTACTAATTTTCTGTGGCCAATTGTCCCTGTTACCAATTTTCTGTGGCCAATTGTCCGGAACCGATAGGAATAATGTACCTCTTACATTATAAGTCACAAAAACAGTTATAAGCAGAAGTAGTTCTTCCAATTTTGTGATTGCAGACGATTTTTTTTTATATTCACTTGAAATGAATAATTATCTCTTGTGAATATGAGCAGCTTGAGAAGAAGTGTGTGTGGCATAATTTGTCATGTAATTAAATTATTTATTTGTTACATAAAACTTATAATCCTATAAATATATTATGTTACAAATATTTAGAAAAATTGTGTGCAAACTATTTCGTTTTTTATTTCTATTCCTTACTATAACATGTTTAATTTAGAAGTTAAATTACACATAATTTTTTCATATTAGGCTTGGAAAGTGGAAGTCCTGGTTATCAGCAGGCCACACTCCCATATGCTGGTTATGGAAACAAAGCAGTATCTGTGATTTGATAAACCACAAATTATTTATATAAAATAATATTAAATATAAGCAGTTAAAACGTTCACTTACCAAATTAATAAATATCCTGAAATGGCTTCCACTCACAAGCAAACGTTCTGATCAGGGCAGATAAAAAAGTTAAATTGTTTTCTTCCACCATGTTAATAATGTCAAAAGAAGTGCTTATACAAATTTTGGCCACTTGACCGCAATTACGAGGGCCGTGAAAAAATAAGTTTGCCAGGGGCCGCTAACAGAAAAAAAAACACAATTTCAAATTTATTTGAACAGACACAGCAATTGTTGAGCTATTTTTCAACATATTTTCCATCGGAATTGAGACATTTCTCATCATGGAATCAACAGAGAGAGGTGCAGACGCACTAAAACGCTGGTTCCGATCTGAGGCGGCTGACTTCTACGACACAAAAATTGATCCTATGGTATGACAAATGTCTCAATTCCAGTGGAGGCTATGTTGACAAATCGCGCAACAATTGCTGTATCTGTTTCAATAAATATTTCCATGCAACTGTGCTTTTTCCTATACACGACCCCAGGGAAAATCACTTTCTGGACGGTCTCGTAATTGCGGTCGAGTGGCCAAAATTTGTATAAGCACTTCTTTTGACATTATTAACATGGTGGAAGAAAAAAAATTAACTTTTTTATCTGCCCCCATCAGAACGTTTGCTTGTTAGATGATCACCTTGACTGAGTCTTCTTTATACATTACACAATTGTTTGTGGGATAGCAGTGTTGCTGTTTTCCAGCTGGGAGATAATTTGCTAGCCCTGTATAATGAGTCATTGGAAGTAATGATTTGGACAAGTATAATTGCATTTAGACCCTGTTGTGCCAAAATTGAAATAGGCTGCTGACTGAGATTTAAATTCTGCCACTTAAAAATTTTATTGTACAGTGCATTCATGCCACACTTGATCCGAAGAATACGGAACGATCCCAACCGCTGATTGCTTCATGCTTCAAGGCTGCGCAGGCCTGTATGTTACCGATCATTGCCACAGCTTAGTACAGTCTGAGATTTTAGTGATAGAAGGTGTGTGTGCTTGTGTACTTATTTGAAATACGTTTGAAATATGTGTGCTGTGCATTAAATTAGTTGTTTAGATAACTGAAATTCCTGCTGAAAAATTTACTCTACAACAGCGAATATTTATGTACGAAACTTGTGTCAAAATAGATTCATGCCGACAAGTATGTAGGCAATTTGTAGAGAAATTCCTCGATATTCGACCTCCAAATAGAGATACAGTTCGAAACTTTGTCATTAGATTAAGACAAACGGGATTGCTGAACTCTTAAAATTCGTAGGCCGAAATGAAAGGTTCTAACAGAAAGCAAAACTTGATGATATTGGTGCAAGTTGGCCTTGGTAGTGTAATAACATATATCAAAATATGATTAATTATTTATTCCGTCAATATGGCTTAAGCATTGAATTACATATGAAAGAAAATATTGATGTGTTACACCCTATTTAATCTTGATACTAACGTTTTCGCCCCTAATGGGGCATCTTCAGGTACAAGATATAAGTATCATCTAAAATCAATTACAATACAATTTTTACATTTGAAATTGCCATGACTAGAATGAAATATGACATAGTGACAATATTATCCATACCAACATTAAATGTCCTCTCAAAATATTAAAAACAAATTTAATTTAAAACAAAAAGGAGATTACTTTGTATAGGTAAGCAAATTCACATTGTTTTAAATATTTTGACAGGACATTTAATGTTGGTATGGATAATATTGTCACTTTGTCATATTTCATTCTAATCATGGCATTTTCAAATGTAAAACTTGTTTGTAATTGATTTTAGATGATACTTCTATCTTGTACCTGAAGATGCCCCATTAGGGGCGAAAATGTTAGTATCAAGATTAAATAGGATGTAACACATCAATAGTTTTCTTTCATATGTAATTCAATGCTTAAGCCATATTGACGGAATAAATAATTAATTATATTTTGATATATGCTATTAACACGAGGCTTAGCTGAACATTTTCCAACATGAATTGTAAATTACTCATTAGCATAGTTGATATAGCGCTGACTTTCTATGCTCGAGGTTGCGGGTTAGATTCCAGCCCAGGTCGATGGCATTTAAATGTGTTTAAATGCGACAGGCTCATGTCAGTAGATTTACTGGAATGTAAAAGTACCCCTGCGGAACAAAATTCCGGCACACTGGCGACACTGATATAACCTGTATAGTTGCGAGCGTCGTTAAATAAACCATAATTTAATTTTTTATTGGTGCATCACTTCAATATTCTCCTAATAAATCTTTGCATCGTGTTGCACAAGAAGTAGGTATATCAAAAACTTCAGTCCATATGGCTACTAAACTTTTAAAATTGAAACCTTACATAGTTACTGTAGTCCAAGTGGCCGCGTGACAACGAAAGTTGAGTGAATTTCTGTAATTGGGTTTTACAAAACACTGTTGACGATATTGTTGATCCACATTTAATAATTTTCTCTGGCGAGGCAATGGTTTCATTTACGTGGTTATGTATGTTCACAGAACAATAGATTCTGGTGCACAGAAAATTCGCGATTAATTCTCGAAGTGACTCTGCATGATGAAAAGATTGTATGTGGTGTGCCGTAACAGCAAATCGGGTAATAGGACTGATATTTTTGTAAGATACAGTAAATTCAGAGAGGTATCGTATGCAGATACACAGTTTTTTGAACAATTATCTGAAATGATGAAAGATGAGTGGAATGGAGAAAAATTCTCTTTGACACCGGGATTTGAATCCGGGTTTTCAGCTATACGTGTTGATGCTCTATCCACTAAGCCACACCGATCCCCATCCCATTGTCGGATCGAATCCTCTCAGTTTAAGTTATGATTGTCTGAATGCTAATGGACACCACTTTCAGCAACTACTGTAACATAGGTTAGTGAAATAAAATGAAGATTGTTGCATGCCATTAATTATAGTCCCGTCACTTTAATTTCCGGCAGCCAATCACGTTGCAGGTCGGCTACATTTAAACATGTGAGTCTTGTCGTTCGCTGATGAAGACGTTATGTATTTCCTAAGGCTCGATAAATACTTAATATAATCGCCCGCCATTTTGGCTTTTTCATTTGCGTTCGCAGAAAGGACACGAGGACGTTATTTGCTGAATTACAGTGCGTTTGATTTATTATCATAGGAGCTACGACATGTTAATGTTATTATCATAGGAGCTACGACATGATAATGTTTAACGGTGCAGGAACTAGATCCCTCGTCTGGTAGCTCGGCAACGAAAGAACAAAAATGGCGAACGATACTACCTACCTAGACTTTATAGAGCCTTGACTTCCTAAGACGTAAGCAAAGAGGAGGAGTCACTCCGGGAATAACAGTGTCACGACAATATGAAAGTTATATGATTGCAATACGCCGGACATTACGTATCTAAAATGCCTCATTTTACCACATGCTCTACAGACTTGCTCCCGCTCATGTACTTCGGATCAAGTGTGACGCGAATGTATTGTACATGCTAATAAAAATGGCGTTTTGGAAGGTACTGATTCAATTTCGTATCTGATAGGCTTATTAACAGATTATGACACTTCTGGAATTTATTGTAGGTAATGTGTAACGGAATCAGACTGAAATAGGGGAGTGCAATTATTTTTCTGCTAAAATTGGCATACAATACTATATTATGCTATGCATGTAGTATTGTAGTTCACTTTAGGAATTAAAAGGTTAATGTATACTTTTGTAAATCATCTTAAATTATTTATGTCCGCAAAGGACGCAAAAAATGTAGATATAGAAATAGTATTTATTAGCCCATTGAAATAATTCAGGTATATTTGTCATTTTAAATGACGTATAAGCTTCTATTTTTTTTTATTAGAAACAAGAAGAAATGTGATGATTTACAGACATGAGTAACAAAACTAGTTTGTAAATAATGTATCTATATTTTGCTTAAATAATTTTATAAATTTTCTAATTGTAATGAGAGCCATGTAATGCTGCAAAAGCTGTTAAACATTTCAAAATAAACATATTTTCAGCATGCTTTATTAAAAATAATAGGGGGATATTGCTGTGAAGTGTTTCATAGAACTTATCATTTTTGTATTTAATCTGTTCTTTGGTTTATTCTCATAAATTTTTACGATTATTTCTTCTTTCCAGGGCCGTATTTACGTTTTCAGCACCCTGGATTAAGTATGAAATGAAACTCCTCTAGTTAGGCCTACTGTAAATGAAAGAAAAAGTAATAAATTTTAATTGAGCCTGTGAAAATTTACTGTTTAACCTAAAAACGATAAACAAGGAGCTACATTGTGTAGTAATTAAAATAATCTCTTTTTTTATACGTACCACCGGTATAAAGCTGGAATCAGAGAATTTTATAATTTGTTGCTTGTTCTTTCTTGATGAACATAGTTCAGCAGAAGTGGCTTCTTCCTGATTTTTCTTGGGTAATGGTGAGGATCCAAGGAGAAGTTGTCAAATTTGGTCCCTAGCTTCGGTTTTAGGCTTTGTCATCATTATTATTATTATTATTATTATTATTATTATTATTGTTATTATAATATATTTTCTTAGTTCTATCTCTGTTTTTGTGCAGCCCCTAGGCTATAGAATAGAATAACATAGTGGTAAATATCTCCTGCAGGGATCACATCATAATCTATGGCTTTTGATGATTTGCTCTCAGTACTCTTTCCTCATTTCAGTTTTTCTCCTTTTATACAGACGTGGACAAATTATTAGACTGAAACTTTTTCTTGGAAACATAATATAATTCGTCATATCAACTATCAATATAATTCACAGAGTCTCTATTGTTGTAAATATGATTGTTTTCATCTTCTGGTATATTTTGCTAACGGTTAAGTATATTTTTTCTGGCTATGTTGGTACTACTGGTGTTTTAATTATATACTGCAGAAGATATTTTCCCATGGCCTGCAAGAAGACCGGACATGAACGAAATTGAAACTCTGTGGTCTATACTGAAGAAGAAAGTGAACAAAAAGAGGCTTACAACAAAACATGGACTCATTTAAGCACTGTCTGATATCTGGCTAAATGAAGATGATATTCAAAGAAAGTGTGAAACTTTGGTTTCCAGCATCCCTGACAAAATCAGTATGTTAAGGGGACACTCAACTTAAAAATTGGAGAAAAAGTGTCATAGAAATGAAAAATTAAATTTCTACACTAATTTACGTGACAGAACTAAATCAATACGCAGAATTCTTCCCCTATTCATTGAGAAGTCACAGTCAAATGCACAAAGCCAAAAAATAAAAAATGATAATTAAAAGTGATATTTCAATTAATGATTGATTAAAAATTGAAATATTTTTTTATTTTGAAAAGTATTGGATCTAATGAGCTGAGATTTTGCATGTTACTTTCCATGTGTATATTAAACTTTTTCTCCAAATTTGAAAAATATTGGTCAAATAGGAAAAAAGTTCCAAAATATAGTTGAGTGTCCCCTTAATAAAGAATAAGGGAATGTTCACAAAAAAATTAGAAATCTCAAGACTCAATTTTCTGTTCATTATTTCTGTGCAAAATACATTTTTGTTCATTATTTCTATAGATAAATACAGCTTCGTTGCACATATAATTAATTTAGTTTAATAATTTGTCCACGTCTGTATATATAGATCCCTATTCATATCCTTACACAGTAAACTTCCATAGAAAGCAATTCTTGATGTACAGAGAGTTGCTATGCAGACTGGTCCCAGAAAGTAATGTTCCGTTGGCTTAATGACTGTAGTGCAGAGTGCCTGTCTTGAGGAATCTAAGTGATAAAGGATGGACTGGGACTGGTCTGTGTAGGGAAATGTGTGCGGACCTGTCCACAGAGCTGAATTTTTATTAGATATTCTACCACCCAGGGCAGTTTATATGTGAGGGGTAGTCAAATGAAAATGGGTCAGATGTCAAAAAGTATAATATAAAATTTATTATCTCAAAAGTAATCTCCAAAACTATTTATTCATATGAGCCTTGTTGTCAGCATCTCGGAGCACAATACCACATCACACATTGGACAGTTTTTGGGCTCATGTTCAGTGCCCGTGGCACGATCCCATGCGAAACTTTAAATCAACTTAAACAATTTAAAATTTCTGATGCAACGATTGATGCCATAGGATCTCATGTGTTAAAATCATCCTTAGCTATAATTAGTAATCATTTGTACCCAACAAACTTTTATTGTAAATGATTTCCTATGTTTTCGTATCATTTATCTTAATGTTTTCTTTTTCCTTTCAAATTGTCACACAATTGGTTTTCATGATTATTCTTCATGAATTGATTAGCAGGCCGATCTATTCGAACCCTTATTTAGGGCGGCTTTTTTATTAAAAATACATTTATCCCACTGCGAGACAAGATGATCAATCCCATTTTTTAAAAAGCTTGTGGAATGTTTACCGAAACAATTCTTTACCCAGTTACATACGTCTTCGTCCGATGCAAAATTTAGTCTGTGAATGTCTTCTTCAACTCTCCAAAAATGTGAAAATCACATGGGGAGACATCTGGGCTGTAGGGGGGATGTTGAAGCGTTTCCAATCAAATCTCTGAATTGTATTCCTCACGGAGTTTGCAGTATGTGGGCAGACATCATGAAGGATAATGCTGTTCGATAGCATTACAGGGTGTTTTGATTTAATGAAACACCTCAGTTTCTTCATAACTCTGTGCATTGATTGTGGCCCCATGCTCGAGAAATTCAACAAGCAGAGGACGAAGTAAAGAAAAGCAAATAGAAGCATTTGAAATGTGGATAAGGAGAAGAATGGAACGTGTGAAGTGGACAGACAGAATAAGAAATGAAGCTGTGTTGGCAAAAGTGGGTGAAGAAAGAATGATGCTGAAACTTACCAGGAAGATGAAAAGGAATTGGTTGGGTCACTAGCTGAGAAGAAACTGCCTTCTGAAAAATGCACTGGAAGGATTGGTGAATGGGAGAAGAGTTCGGGGCAGAAGAAGGTATCAGATGATAGATGACATTAAGATATATGGATCATATGAGGATACAAAGAGAAAGGTAGAAAATAGGAAAGATTGGAGAAAGCTGGGTTTGCAGTGAAAGATCTGCCCTTGAGCAGAACACTATGTATCATTTACTGGCAAAGAACAGTTGTCCATACTGTGTACCGTATCGGTATGTTTTGAATCATTTGTGTTAACACTTATCAAAAGCATTGGATATGTGTACCAGGTTGTTGGGCCGAACTTTTCAAATAAGATGATGTAAGAAGTTTGTTACAATTAATGACATACAGTTGATTTCATATAATTCAATGGCGAGTCTAATTAAAATTGGAAGGTGATAGATTGGAAAGTGTGAAATGAAACTGGAAAGGATCGAAAAGACTGGATTAAAATTAATTAGATATTGATACAGAAGCTCTTACTTATGAAAATACCATGTTTATTCATATTTAATAGTAATACAATACCAATAATGATAACCATAATAAAAATGGAAACATGTTTGATGACAGCTATATCAGACTGAAGTTCATAATTGGAATAAATAATTTTAATTGTGTTGACGCCTAGGTTCCTAAAATTTTATTTTAGACCTTGTAATTTCGTGAGCATGAATATTAATATTGTAAAATACTAAACATTTAATTTGGAATTCCTTTTATCGGACACAATCATCATTTCAGGCATTATTTGCCATCCTTTCACTGGATATCCTGGCTCCTTGTGCATAGATACATCCAATCCTGGAAAAAAGAATAACTGTAGGTGGAATCATGCAATTACATTGTTGTACATTTATGCAGTACCTATAATAATTAAGATCATGTTTTACTTGAAAATTTGCGCTATACTGGAGAATTAGCACGGTCACTTTGAACCGTGCCGTTACGTTTACCACCAAATTTAAGTAAATACACAATGTCACCAACATAAGAACATGACGTTGGTGTGTGGCGTAGTTGGCGGGAGACATTTTTTCTCTCTCTGTCTACCTCCTTCGTTCTGAACATTATTGAGAGATAGCACCACTGTTAGTGACAATGTGTATTTGCGTAAATATTGCGAGTAAATTATGACGAGTGCCTTAGATGAGAGGCTCGGGACAGAAACAGTTTTGCTGTAGCGCATGCGCGGACCTCTCATGCAGTGGGAGCGTGATCCTTACTTGAATTTATTTTTGCGTGTACTTGGAGATTAAATGATTGAGATCCCTTCTTGCTCCGGTTACAGGCCTTGCATTTACGAAGGTTATGTTATGTTAGCTTAGCTTAGCTTAGCTTAGCTTAGGTTAGGTTAGATTAGCTTTGGTTAGGTTAGATTAGTTTTGGTTAGGTTAGATTAGTTTTGGTTAGGTTAGCTTAGCTTTGGTTAGGTTAGGTTAGCTTTGGTTAGGTTAGGTTAGCTTTGGTTAGGTTAGATTGATTTGATTCGTCCATGTAGTAGTTAAAATTATATAATATGACAGTTTTTGATTCGTAATATTGTTAAAAAATAATAGGGCTATAATGAAAGCGGTGAATAATTTCATGGTCCTTAAATTTTTTTTTCGTAAAAGTCTAGGTATTTTTCTATAGGCCAGAAATAAAATAGCAACGCCGTCATAATAACGTACTTTACGCTTTGGCGAACATTAACCGGAAATTTACTTTCCGTCATTTTAATTGTATTCCGTGAAACACACCTTTTTTCCTGTTAATTTCCTTGTGATAACCTAGTTTATTATCTTATTACATCTTCATTTTATTTTAATGCATTCAAAAAACCGCCGTTGTACTACATAAAACCTTGAACTTGACTAATGGAGTGAATTATTTAAGAATATAGTCGCGAATTTGACTACCACCATTTCGATTATATTTTGTTTGATACGGCTCGGTATGGCCCGGTGACTAGTGGCCAGCAAGTAGAGTCGATTATCGATATTGGTCTGCCGTGCGTATTATCCAGTTGTTCCATATTTTGTATACAAAAGTGGATCAGATTCCGAAATATTTACGAAACTTGTTTCATTTACGATCTCAGATAATAATTATAGCATCTATAAATCAGTATATAAAGACTTACGTAAATAAATAAATATTAATGTTGCTGGGCAACAACATTACACAGAAATGACAATCCTATAAATGTTGGGAATATGTCTCACATTATGTGTACTACCTACATTATTTACGGAATTTCTTGCTGAATCTCCTAATGAATGATTTGGTATGTATGCTGCTTTTTTCTTTATATCCTAAAGGACTAAGTTCGAAGGTTAGAGGGTTTTCTCTGGTTAAAATGTTTTCTTTAAATTTAGGGAGATTCAATTCTGTTTTTATTTCTGTGACTTTGGACAGGAAACTTGTTTGTGTTTTCAACTTGGTTGGTTGTAACAGTCTTTTTTCCCATTTTGTTGTTAACCGTAGCATTTGTTCATGTGTGTTAGTACCTGCTCCTCTAGAGTTAGACATATTGGAGGGTTCTGGGTTAGGGCTTGCATTGCCGTGATTGGAGTTGATTTTGTTGCACCAGTTATTAGTCGCAGGGCCTGATTTTGGCATACTTCTAGTCGATTCAGGTTGAAATTATTTGCTGTAATTAATACCTTCGCATTGTAGAGAAGTATTGGCTTTATGAATGTTTTGTACGTGATGTTCAAAGTCTACCCCACTTTGCTCCAGCTAATCTCTTTAAAATTGGAAGTTTTTTTTGTTGATTTGTTTACTACTACTTCAGTATGATTTTTCCAAGATAATTTTGAATAAAAAATTGTCCCTAAATATTTCGTTTCATGTGTATGTCTCAGGTTTGTTTTCTTGAACTGTAGATTTAGTTTCGGGATTTTTTTCTTCAAACTAAATATTTGAAACGTTGTTTTATCAGTATTTATGGCCATCAAATTGTTGTCAGTCCACTTTTATAATAGGATCAGAGCCTTTGCCATTGAAGCTTTGGATTTGACTATTTGTGGGGAAGATGTCCATGTAACTATGTCGTGTGCAAAAAGAGCTGTCTTTATGGAACAGATGCATTATAGGACCCACCCCGAGTATTCCATAATATTGATTATATATTGTATATTTTCGATTATTATATCAAGTATGCCATCTTAACAAAACTAAATACATAGTACTATCAACATGTATAATTTAATAAAACTAACAACAATGAAGTTAACTCATATTAGTCACCTTTGTTATACAATATATTAAATTTTATTCACAGTAAAGTTAAAGAAACAAACCAAAGCTAAACTTTAAACACAGTAACATCAAACTTTCAAACAATACAACATTGATATTAATACAACAATGAAATTAAGTTCATATTAGTCATCTTTATGCTATATTATAAAATACTAATTCTATTCCATTTATACTGCATTTTTGGTCCAGGGAAAATACTAGTCTTTCACAAAAACACATTTTTACTAGTATTTTCCCTGGACCAAAGAATTAAAAACAAAATTGGTGTAAAATTAACATTTTACCATGGACTTGACTGGAGATGTTCCATTTCATCTTCTCCTTTATCCGAGTGATTTCACAAAGTGCTACGATACAGCGTTCCTGTGTCTATCATTAATACCTTGTAATTTCCAATGACATCTCCACAGGAGTTCATCTCGTTTACTTTTAAATTTCTTCAGTCTCTTCCCAGGATTGCATGTTTCGCAAAACATTTCATTCCTAAGTAAACCATATTCGCATAAAAAACCATAAACATAGCCTACATGTCTTTATTCATGGATAAAACAACTAAAAAGTTTACAACTTATTTATAATTCCATAATTTCCATTTCGAGGCCTACATTTTAAATCAAGAGGGAGAATTTGATCCACTTCTTTTTTATATTTAACTATAGCATTCGAAATTGCCGCCATGATTATGATTAAAACTAATTTACAACAATATTGATTGGTTGGCAACATAATGAAAACAATATATATCGATCATTATTTGATCGAAACGGTACTTCCATTGACCATTTTTTGTGGCTTTGCATATTTTTATACTTAGGGTGGGTCCTATAGAATTTATAAAACAGTTATATTACCAGTTCTTCTGTATGGTTGTGAAACTTGGACTCTCACTCTGAGAGAGGAACATAGGTTCAGGGTGTTTGAGAATAAGGTGCTAAGGAAAATATTTGGGGCTAAGCGGGATGAAGTTACAGGAGAATGGAGAAAGTTACACAACATAGAACTGCACGCATTGTATTCTTCACCTGACATAATTAGGAACATTAAATCCAGACGTTTGAGATGGGCAGGGCATGTAGCACGTATGGGCGAATCCAGAAATGCATATAGAGTGTTAGTTGGGAGACCGGAGGGAAAAAGACCTTTAGGGAGGCCGAGACGTAGATGGGAGGATAATATTAAAATGGATTTGAGGGAGGTGGGGTATGATGATAGAGACTGGATTAATCTTGCACAGGATAGGGACCGCTGGCGGGCTTATGTGAGGGCGGCAATGAACCTTCGGGTTCCTTAAAAGCCATTTGTAAGTAAGTAAGGGTGGGTCCTATAATGCATCTGTTCCATTAATAAAATACTGTTCATAAATTTGGCACTTTGCACTTTTCTACTGTTAAGTATCCAATTATTCTTCCTAGCGAGCGTTTTGTTGTAGTGTTGGTGTATAATCCTGATTAGTATCTTCTAGTATTAAGTCGGTTGTAAGAGTGTAATATTTTATTAAAGAGTCTAACATTTACAGATGTGATAATGTCAATGATAAAACAAGAGACACCTAAATTTTATTCGTGTATTTTGAAAGTTAAGGTAACACTATTCAGATCTGTTTAGATTTTGATGAGATAGTTCAATTACTAGAAGCTCCTGTATTCACTCTCTTCAGAAGTACCTAAACTCTGCAGCATAATAATTGTAAATTATGGGTAAATTGGTTTGTGATAGTGAAATATTTTGAGTCACCATGAATTTACTTACCATTCTGTTCATCTTCAGCACTTACTCTAAGCTTCCCAGCACATTTCAGAATGCCAAATGTGATACAAGACATTATTGACGACCAAACGATGATCGCAGATGCTCCAGCCATTCTGTAGGCAAGCAGCTAGAAGCATAAGGTGGCATTTTATCCCAAAAGCTCTAATCCACATTAGTACATTATGCAACGAGCCTATAATGGTAGTAATTAAGACGCGAGTATGTTTCTTTATGAAACGAGCGCAAGCGAATTTCATAATTTCCATACGAGCGTCTTAATTATTGGAGTGTAGGCTTTCACGGCCGGCGTCAATAGTAGAAAAGTTTTCCGGGCTACCGTTTTCTACTACAGTCTTAATTATCATTATAGGCAAGTTTCATACGACTTTTTATGCTCGACCATATTTCTAACTTTAAATTATTCATAAGTTTTCATGTTATGGTTATGTAAGTGAGGAGCAGAATTGTGAGATGTGCGCAGACGCGAAAGTATTGATTTTTTCCGAGGCACGAATATCATTGACCTTGATATAACCTAGAGAATAAGATGAACATTAGTTTTGATATAACCTTGAAATTGATTTAGAATTGAAAAACGAGATGACAAATTGAATTTATTTGAATATTATTTACAATTAACGCTAATTATTATAGTAACAGAACATAACCTTCTGCGACAGTATTGGATTTCCAGCCTCCGTGACTTTTTGCTAATTGTCTTTCGATTGCATATCCGAGAATAATCGATACTTGCGGTTTTATAACGGTACAAAGGTGATTTCTCATTGGCTGAACAACTGGATTATAATGAATAGGTGTACTTTAATGAGGTCCATTAAAGGGCTACTACCAGGTGTATAATTACTACATTTCGGCATGGTCGAGCATAAACATTGTTATTCAACATTCGAAATGCGACTTTCTCGAAGACAGTCTAAAAAAAACTTTCAAACTGCGATCTGGTTGTATACCAGAACCACCTATACCTATTGATATAATCACAAAATTCTCTAAATTATTTCTTTCTTTGTAGAAGAACTGTATAGTTGAATGATACTGGTACTGGTACTCGAAAGTTTCTTACCATCAAGGATTCTCTTGTGGCACCGAACACTAGACCTGTATTTGAAAATATTGAAGCTGAGAGCAGACCCCAAAATCCTCCTCCAAAATGGATAGCCACGGTATCCAAAGGGTCGTCAACTGCAAGAAGACCAAGCCCCATTTTATGCATATAACTTCACCACAGATTTCCAGAAATTGCAAGAAATGAAACTGATAAAGAATTTAATTGTTGCAAGAGGGGTAAAATATAAAGAGAATTTGTTACCATCATCATACCAATTTATACTTCGCATAGCATGAAAATAAAATACTGTTGCATACTGTAGCAAAATAAAAATTAATTTTACATAATACATAATTTATAGACTTATTTACTGTAGGCTAGTTGCAGTATGATGTGAAATATAGTTTTCAATGTTCGCCTGCTAATTACACTGAACAACAAATTTTTACTCTTTGTCTTGCTCCGAAATAAAAAAATAGGTAAATATTATTAATATGTGTGCCCTAAATCTGAATTTAAAATCCAAATTGCCCCATCACGTACCATTTTCCGTGGAAAATTAATTGAATTTTTTATGACAAAACTTATTTGTTTTTAATTTTTCACTGCTACTGATAAAATTACAACACACTAGGGATTCAAAATTCCTCATAATACTTGATACTGGATACAAAAATGATGTAACATAGTTTAAAACACAACAACAATAAAAATATTTCATGCATATAATGAGAAAAATCTCGGATTTTGAACTTACTTTTCAAATAATTTTCTGGATGACTTCTGTTTATAACTAGACCCGGGACTGTATTTTACAAGGAACCAACAATAGTCTGCAAGCATGCTGGATGATAATCTTTCCCCATGCTCGTCATTTACCGCTCCAAAGTTAGGAGGAAAGAAATCCAAATAAGAATGTAAAAAGTGTATTTTGAGAGACACATTACACTTCATTTTGTCATATGCACTTAATATGATTTCCACAAAAAGTTCGATGTAGTTGTCTGCCCTAGAATTTCCAAGGAAATTAGAGCAAACGTCTTTGAAAGCACGCCATGCCATTCTTTCTGTAACGGAAAGTTTTTCCTCAAACAAAGGGTCAGCCATAACTTTGTGAATTTGTGGACCGATGAAAATGCCCTCTTTTAATTTTTCTTCACCCAAACTGGTAAACTTTTCTTTTAAATACTGAAAACCACACCCTTGTTTGTTCATTGCGTAGACCTCACTTTGAACTGTTATGAAATTTACTTAATAGAAGAGACCAATATCTGTTTATTTAATAGAAGTACAAAATAACATGTCAACAACCATAATAAACCGTAAATAAGTCATAAAATACATTAGCTTTTGTTTTGATTTATACCCACAACCCGCGCCAGACATTTCCTGGGGGAGCGCTTATCGAAAATTGAAATCATAGTATATCTTAAAAACTTTACGTGATACGAAGAAAAGAGATGCATTTTCGGATTCAGCGCACACCAAACCATAAGGGACACGTTGTTTTAAGTCGGAGCAAAATTCTTGTTGTTCAGTGTTATTATATTAAATTGTTGAAAATGTCTGAACTTACTTCTGCACCAAAGAATAATATAATGGATGATCATGTAGATTGGTCCAGCGATTATCCCTGAGACGAAACTTTCCCACATGTTCATCTCATTGACACCAGCACACACTGACACCTGCAACATTGTTCATTGTGTAACTTTCTCCTTCTCCTGTAACTTCATCTCTCTTAGCCGCAAATATTTTCCTAAGCACCTTATTCTCGAACATCAGCCCACTACTACTACTACTACTACTGCCACTGCTACTGCCACTGCTACTGCTACTACTGTCTTCCTCTGACGAGTTTAGCGCTGGACCTGAGGTATTCTTGCCATCGGTGTGGGGGGGGGGGGTTGCAGGTAGATTCTTTTGTTGCTACAGCCAAGCCGAGCCGAGTGGAGTGGGAAGTATTAATCGTCCAAAAATATGCAGTCTTCAGTTTGTAGTAGTGTGTGAATATTTCATATACATATTGTTTACCTAGGCCTATATGGTTTTGTTATTAATATATTAAATATACTGTATTGTTGCAATTTTTGCTCAAACATCTCCCTGATGTTAGCTATGTTAATATTATATGAATTACTCATATTAAATATTTCACCGTTACAAGTCATTTTTAAGGAAACATGCTGTGGAAAGTTTTTGGTTTTATTCTATTGGAATTTTAGAATATGTGTGGTTGGTATCGTGAAAAACAAATTCCTATAATGTCATGTGAAACTCATTTGTTAGTGATATCTTAAAATACAAATCAAGTAGTTTTACTTCTCAAGTGAGTTCAGCAGTACAGTATATTTAAATTGTTTACTTTACACATTTAATTCAATTCTACTAATCACTAAATTTTATAGTATGATTCTTCTTCTCATTTATATTATTGTAGTTTTATTATGATTTTTCTTTTTATTTATTTTATTGTATTTGTATTTCTGGTGGTGTGATGGCCTTAACTTCACCAGAAAAAATAAACAATAAATGAATTAATTAAATAAATAAATAAATAAAATGTTCTACAATACTTTCCTTCTCTGAATACGTAAGTACGAATGGTTGTATCTCTATCTCGCCAAAAATACGTTAGAAAACTAATAGGCATACTGCTCTCGTAAATTGGGCGAATGCTTTCAGTATGATTGTACTTCCTTCCAGACTGCCGCTGTCACTGTTCCCTCCCACTCCAGTACCGTGCTAGACTAGTCGGAACCGCATTCCTCTCAGCACTAAATTCCTCAGAGGATGACAGTACTACTACTACTACTACTACTACTACTACTACTACTACTACTACCACTACCACCACCATCACCACTAATACTACCATTTTACTACTATCACTACTACTACCACTACCACCACCACCACTAATACTATCACTTTACTACTATCGCTGCTACTACTATTACTATTACTACTACTACTACTACTACCACCACCAAAGCCATCGTTTCTGGCACGTGAAATAAGTAATGAGAACGTTGCCACAGTCTGTGAGCAAGAAAGCTGACAACTGTGATTGGCAGATTGCTGACGTTACTGTACTTCTGTTTAGGAGGTGGCACCACTCTCAGTCGAAGTGGCAACAGATACCACTGACTGAACACTGTACTCAAGGACACGAAATGCAAAGTGCGAATATCTTGTCTTTGCCGCAGTCAATAGACAATAAGACTGACAACTGTGATTGGCAGATTACTGACGTGACGTATTGGATAGTACCGTTCTCAGCTGCTCTGACAAGAAATCCTCACTGACTGGCTTTTTACTCAAGGACGCGCCAAAAACGCTGGCACTGGCTGTATATATTACTGCTACTACTACTGTTTCACGAAACATGTGATCAACGATAAAGCAGAGAGATTCAAACCCACGAATAGGCCTACGACTTTCTCGAACATTAAATCTGGTTGACTTACAAGCAAATATTATTATGTGGGCAGATAAGGTGGTTATTTTTTTTTCTTCCACCATGTTAATAATGTCAAAACAAGTGCTTATACAAATTTTAGCCACTCGAACGCAATTACGAGGTCGTCCAGAAAATAAGTTTCCCTGGCGCCGTTTACAGAAAGAAAACAAAATTTCACGGAAAGATTTATTGTAACAGATATTGTAGAGCTATTTTTCAACATTTTCCCTACCGGAATTGAGACATTTCTCATACTGTGGGATCAACTTTTGTATCTCTGTGTCGTAGAAGTCTGCCGCCTGGGATCAGAACCAGAATGTGACAGCCGTCTGCACCTCTCTGCCCCTTCTAATATTTAAATATACATTGACGTGATTTCGGATACATTAAGTAATATATTATTATTTTATTATTATTAATATCTCTGTCGTTTTTTTAAATTATAACGTCATATTTTCAGAAATTTAAGATCATTTTCTGTAATTTTAGGCCCTCTACTACCGCGCCCTAGTCATTTCTGACTGATAAGTAAGCTGGGGATTTATGCCTATATGCCTATTTTGATCCTTAACCTGAAGGCGGAAGATTTTAGGTTACATATCCATTTTAAGACGTGAGTATTATATGCGAATTCTATAGTGCCTATAATTGCCTATTTCATTAGTAAATGCCTAAAAGTTGCCTAAATATCCGTATGATATATTATAATTGAATTTACTGTCCATTCTATCGACATTTTTTGAATCTGTAATTTGTTTCTTTTTTATCCAGCAGAGGGAAGTGATATAGAACTATCGATAATTCTGTGCGTTACGTTGTACTGCCAGCAGAGCGCGGAGAAATCGAATAATTTAAAATCAACCAATAAGAAAAAAATGTATTTCGAAAGCCGCATGAATTATTGTGGTAGTTGACTAGGGTAGTTGTTTAAACTGTGTACCCGTTTTGTGAGTTAGTGAATCGAGTATGGAGTTGAGTTTTCTGCTATAATACGTGAAGTATACCGTGGAGTTATGCCAAAGCAAAAGTCATCAGAAGCACTGATTGGAAAATACATTGACATTACTGCGTTCCCACTGGTTTGGTCCCCAGCTGATTGAAGTATTGCCCCATCACTTCATGTGAAGTGGAAGGGAGTTTCTCCCAATTTAAGAACATTCTTACAGACAATAGACATCAGTTCTCATTACAACATTTGGACGAATATTTAGTTATTCATTGCCATAATGACATTCCTATAGAAAGTAGTGTATAATGCTACGCTATGGTCGTGTTAGCCATTAAGAATTAGAAATTTGTTAGTGCCTTTTTAAATGCCTATTTTAGAATTTTGAATGCCTATTTTGCCTGCCTATTCCAACTGTTTTTAGTGCCTAAAAATTTGCAGTTTGCTGATAACTGATTACCATGCCAATGAAAGCCCCGTTTAACGTATAAATGAAGCTCCAGGCTCTGGCGCCGCACAGCCCGCACTTGCTCGCCGCCATGAGGACTAGTCCGCCCCCTGAGCCGCCCATCACTGTGTTGCTGATGACGCGGGCGATCACCTCGCTGTCTCCTGGGTTAGTCATGGAGCCCAGCGTGCCGCCGTTGAACGCCAGGAAGCCCGTCACCAGGATCATGCCTCCCAGACCCATCAACTGCAACGAAAGGGATTTTAAACTCCTTTCTCAACTACGCCCCCCCCCCCCCGGTAAAACCCCTGCGAAATCAGAGCACTCTACATTAAGAAAAAAGCATTGGTTTTATGGGCCTTGCCTAGTACATTTATTACTTATTTATTTATTTATTTATTTATTTATTTATTTATTTATTTATTCTGGTGTAGTTAAGGCCATCAGGCCTTCTCTTCCACAACACCAGGAATACAAATACAATCACAGAAATAAACAGCAAAAAAATACTATGTAGCCTACAAAGTAAAGCTACACAAGAGATAAAGAGAGAGGGAGAGGAAAAAAACACTATAAACAAAGTAAAGCCACACAAAATATACACAGGTTGCAGTCACAAAACTTTAAATGAGCGATTAAGTATCATAATTAATTGTATCCTAACTAATTAACAACATAAACAAGAAACTTGCAACTTTAGTCTAGATTAAAAAAGAAAATAAAAACACAAATCAATACTTCTAGCAATACCTTAAAAACATTAACTAAGACAAAATTTTCCAATTTAATTTTGAATTGTGATAAAGTCCGGCAGTCCCTGACGTCATTAGGTAACAAATTCCAGAGGCGAGGTATTTCTACAGTATAGGAAGATGAGTATAAAGACGTTCTATGATGAGGGATAGAAAGAAGTGCTTGATGTCGGTTTCGAAGAGTTGTAAGAAACTGAAAGCGAGATAACAGATAATTCGGAGTAGAAGTATGCATGATTCTAAACAGAAGAGACAGTGAATGTATTGTTCTTCGTTCCTTCAGACGCACCCATGAAAGTAACTGGAGGGAAGGTGTTATATGGTCAAATTTACGAGTATTGCAGATGAATCGTATGCACACTTTATGAACACGTACATTGTAGAAGGTATGTGGTAGGTAAGCGTTTCTATGGCAACTGGTCATTTGATGGAACAGCCCCATATACTCGATGCTTTTTTCTTAACGTGGAATCCTCTAAGCTAACCGTTACTCCACTGCGGTGGACTGTAAACCATAAAAAGTGCCATCATCAATCGCACTTGAGTTCTCCTGGTTATTATACTGACCATTGGACCCGAGGTTCATAGGTTCATATCCAGCCGAGGGCAAGGTTCCTTTATTATTTTTGGTCCACTGGTGTTGTACATCGGAACATTTTCACCTCACAAACTGTAATTTAAAATTAAGTGTGAGGATACTTACAGGCACGGAGTGCCCCGGAAAATCTTGAGATTCCTCCATCTTGTTAAAACGACCCAGACGCGGTCCCAGGAACGCAGCTCCGAAGAACGAACATGTACCTCCCAGGAGATGAACGGGCCCGCAGCCTGAGAAGTCCCTGTACCCCATCTGATTCAACCAGCCTTCTTCGGTCCACACCCATCGGCTCACGACGGGATACACGAACCCTGGGAGCACCAACACATTATCAATCCATCATTATCCTCATTCGCTGAGCTGGGGATCAAGTTTCCGGCTGCAAATCAAGTAGATTTCGGTTCTCGACGAATTTGGATATTAACTTGCTCTCTTATGAAGACTAAGTACATGCAATTTCTCTTATAATTGTCCTGTGTTGTCTCATAAAGTGGCCATACGTCATGTGACCTTTATGACCGCTGCTTGTGAACATCTGATTTTTGTCAAGAAAGTTTAGAAACATGTTCAGGAGCAGTAAACCTCAATGACTTGTAAAGTTTGGAATGGAATGAAATTTTCGGGAGGGAGGCACTATGACCTTTACGATTTACTGCGCTAATCGTCAAGCTAGGCGCATTCCTAAACCCACACCGTGCGTCGCCAGCCGGAATGATGACGGAATGAAGAAATATTGACGGAATAATGTAGATGTCTAATGTGGGCTAACCCAACGATCTTGTCCGCCACAGGTGTCACTATGGATTTTACAATGACTATTACATTTTTACTACGTCATACTACTTTTGAAAGGACGTGTTTCAACCAATAATGGCTGTTTATCGCTACAATTTTATCACTTCCATAGCGTTTGCTTGTTTCTATCGTTTCCCTTGCATTTGTTTCTTTTTATCAGTTCCCTAGCATTTGTTTCTTTGTTTGCCAACATTTAAAAATACAAATTCTTTACGGTACTATAAAACATACTTTGAGGTCGTCATTTGTTTCCTGCATAGACAGTCAACTGGAAATGGCGGCTCCGTTCAAACGTTTTGGTGAAGCTAACATTAGTGAAATGGAATTTTAGTAAGTCAATTAATATTTTATTGTATTAAGGCTCATTCACAATGAAAATAATACATAACGTAAGCGTTAACTTAAGAATATAAACGTTACGGTAAAATGAAAATCATTCACGTTGGAAACATAAACATAACAGCAAACATACTTGGTAACCATGGAAACATAACAACGACGCCATTTCCTCATATTCTGTCGTATACTTCAGCGCTCCACGATTGTGTTCTGTTTGCAAATCACGTAAGCATAAGCATGGAAGTTTGGAGTTTGCAAACTTTCATGTTAACGTCTTACGGCAATGTTAATGTCAGTGTTTATGTGAATATTTGGTAGCCTGGGCGCAAACTTGTGTGTTTATGTTACGGTTATGTTTAATTTTCATTTTGAATGGGCCTTGTACTTTATTTTTTCTAATCTTTATATACTTTCTTTTGTTTTTATCACCTCACTACCATTTGTTTGCCAATATTTCAAATTGCAAATTCTTTACGATACCATAAATCATACTTTGCAATCGTCATTTGTTTACCGCATAGTCAACTGAAAATGGCGCTCCGTTCAAAGGTTTTGGTGAAGCTAACATTAGAGCCGTTCAGAGCAGAAGTGGTGTAAGTCAAAAACTGGGTAATGAGGTTTAAAGTAAAAATTCTGTAAAATACAGCGCAAAGTAGCAATTAATATGACCTTCATGCTATCCACTAACTAATAATAGTTCAAATAAATTCATTACTAATTGCTACATTGCGCTGTATTTTACAGAATGTTTACTTTAACCCTCATTACCCAGTTTTGACTTACACCACTTCTGCTTTCAACGGCTTATTAGTGAAATATAATTTTAGTAAGTCAATATTTTATTGTATTAGAGTACTTTATTTCTTCTAATCTTTATATACTTTCTTCTAATCGTATAATAGTCAATTAAATTCCACTCGAATTTTGATTTCTCTAGATAAATCAAAACGTCTAGTGAGATTACTGTTGAAAAATCCCACGTCTGACCGGGACTCGAACCCGGACAGCTTGCCTGACAGGCTGAAGGCCTGACCACTCAGCCACCGCAGGGGACACTTATAAAATTACTTTTACTATTCTTCTTCTTCTTCGGCACTACGGCCCTTGTAGTCTAGCCTTGGCCTCCCTTAGGATCTTGGTCCATTCCTGTCCAACCAGAGCCTTCTGCCTCCATCTTCTCACGCCTAGAGTCCTTAAATCGTCCTCCACTCCATCCAACCATCTTAGTTTCTGTCTGCCAATTTTGCGCCTGCCTTCTGGTTTTGTGTTTAGAATCTTTTTTGGTATTCTCTGATCATTCATCCTGATTACATGTCCTAACCATTCCAACCTACGGGCTTTGATTTCAGCAACAATATCTGGAGATTTATATTGAGTTTTCAGTTCTGTATTATATCTAATTCTCCAGTACCCATTCTCATATTTAGGACCACAGATTTTCCTTAGAATTTTCCTTAGAATTTTCCTTTCCCATGTCATCAGTTGTTGTTCCATTTTCTTCGACAGAGTCCAAGTTTCACTGCCATAAAGCACAATTGGTCTTACGACTGTTTTATATAATGTAAGTTTTGCTTTTTTACTTATGCATCTTGCTCTCAAAGTTTTGTTAAGGGCTCTCAGGCATCTATTTCCCCCAGCAATTTTTTGCCTCATATCCGCATCTGCAGTGTTTTCTTGGGTAATTAGAACTCCTAGATATTTAAAAGAATCTACTTCCTCATATTTCTGTCCATTTATTATAATATCTTTATTACAAACGCCACTTGGTCTTATGTTTCTCATATATTTAGTTTTCTCTTTATTAATTTTTAACCCCATGTGCTCTGCTTCTGTTTGAATTTGGGTTACTATTTCATTTAGCACTCCAAGAGATCTACTCATGACCACAATATCATACGCATAGGCCATGCACTATCTGGTCCTATTAAATATGGTACCATTAAAATTTATATCAATGTTCCTAATGATTTTTTCAAGGCCGATGTTGAACAGAATTGTAGATAAGGAATCTCCTTGCCTCACCCCATGTACTGTTAAGAATTTATCAGTTTTGTTTGTATCTTTACCTTATTATATGTTTTGGAGAGGGTTATTTTTGTTAAATTTACCAATTTGGTTTACTATTATTACTTCAACTATTATTTCTTTTAAAAAAACCAGCTTACTATCGTTGCTGATATCTGATGCTGCCGTTAGCGTGTGAATCACAGCCACTATATTCGGTTCAAGTTTGTCAAGCTATTTCGCTCTGCAGAAGGAACCAGAAGATGTATGCAAGGACCTCACTGGCACTGAAGATAGCTACTACTAAGTTGGAATTAGTCAACTAGGGCTTTAAAATTGATTTACATTTAATACGTGAAAGTGATCATCATAAATATATTCCTAAGTGATATAGTGTTAAGAGTTGTGTAATCAAGAACAAACACTTTTGTCACAGAGAGAAATGCGCTAGAACTTTTGCACCAGCCCAACAGATCTTGTCTCTCATTGAAGTCCTGGTGCATATCACCTGTTATGACTGCGCTGTAGGTGATATAGGCGATGAAGTTGCACCTTTCCGCCACGGCGCCGGACACCAGAGTAGCCGCGGTAGCTGCGAAGACGAACTGAAAGAACCAGTGCGCCATCTGGTGACCCCTGACACCTACACCAGCCCAGTACGTGTATCCGATGAAGGGGTTGCCGTCTCCGTAGGCAAGCGCGTATCCTACCAGCCAGTAACATAGGGCACTTATAACTGAAAGAAAGAAATAGAAGACAATTAAGGCTGGTTCACAATAAACCGGGAACAAAAATGACAACGAGAACGGAAATATTGTTAAAATAAATGCATTTAAATGTGAGTACAGTAGGACCCCGATTATCCGCTACCCTATTAACCGATTGGTGAATTATCCGACTGTGTCTCTCTCTCTTTTTACAGAAAAAAATATGAAGTCCTATACAGTTACTTGTTGGAGGGGGTGTTTTTCCCAAATTGTAAAATAGTCACTACGTGGTTTCAAGGAAATGACTCCAAGAACTTTCACACAATTGCAAAATCCGTGTACAATTCAGTCCTTTTCGACGGTTGGAGTGAACATTTTGTATAACATAATATGTAAAATATCTTCCATGGGTGTTGAAAGAAAACGTGTTATGCTAACTATAAAAAAGAGCAAATAATTGAGAGATTTGGGAGAGCAGAAACTTTATCTCATATCGAATCAGAATACGAGATTGGCGTTACAACTGTGCGCGATTTAATAAAAAAGGTCAATTATATAAAGTACGACTTTGTAAATCTACAACATGAGACCTCTACTTCTATCTTTCGGCAGACAACCATCACAAGGTGTTCCCTTAGCCCTTAAAACCCGTCACTGGTAACAAATCTTAAATTAATGAACTTCTGATCCACTATCCAGCATGTTAAACACCACACCACGGAGGAAATTATGAAACTATAGGCCTAAATAATATGCACTTTATTTATGAAAATCTTTTATGATACGGATTATCCGATTTTTTCGATTAACCGTTCAGTCCATCCCCTTCATTACCACGGATAATAGAGGTTCTACTGTATTCACAAATAACTATTGTGAATGCTCACATTTAAATACATTCATTTTAACATTATTTCCGTTCTCGTTTTTGTTGTCGTTTCCGTTTCCGGTTTATTGTGAACCAGCCTTATGTTGTAGGAATCTGCAAAAGTATTGCTAAGTGTCTTTACGTCTTGTATTACTTCCAATATTATCTTGACTTTTCAATGGTATTCATTGTTTTTCTTCTGCTTGGGTTTCGTAAATTAAAATTTTATTATTGTAGTACAGTACCCTTACACCCGGTACTTAAATTATTTATTTATTGGTCTGACCCAATATTTTGGGTTTGCCCTGCGATGCAGAATAGCTCACAATAAAATTTAAAATGAAAAATTATAGAAACAGGTTTCAGACAAAACTGATTAAGACATAAGAAAAAAAAATAGAACCAAATATAATTTAAATTGAATGTACACCATAAAGATGCTGACGAAATATCGCTACAGAAAATTTTATTATGGTGGTGTCGATGGCATCTTGAAGATCTCTCGTCAGCTTGTATTTTTCCCTCCACTTTACAAAGGCTTTCGGAATGGTGCCTATCTATCTATTAACTAGTGGTCGATACAATGATTAGACCTATATCATTAAAATACTTAAATAGATTCAGGTATCTCAAATTTTAGGATTAAATGTTGCATTTCTTTGCAATTAAAATATGAAATCTTATGTTCTTATTGGGTATTTAGTAAATCATTTAATTTATGATTCTTCTTTATACGTGGTAATCGAGAAATCGATGGTCCGCGATAAATAGGGTACCAGCCATAAATTGTAAGTTTTGAGCAGAGCAAAAGAAAAATTTGAAATGAGGTCCAATAGCATTATGATGGCCTGAAAATCTTACGGTCTACATCATTATGGAAGAGGATAGACATATGCCCTTTATACCATCTGAAGAAGTACAGTATTTTGTATTCACATGGAGGTCATAACTCAAAACAACTAATTAAGACTTACGCCCTTTTTAATGTGCACCTCAGAAATAAACTATCTTAGACAATTGCTGTGAAATGCTCAAATCGTATATTGAGAAAATGTGTGTCATCTTCAAAACACTGTTTTAGATTTTACTCACAAATGTCCATGAAGTTCTTCATTATAATGTTTGTTGTGTTTTTTGAACGCACTGCGCCGGCTTCCAGGCAAGCAAATCCACATTGCATCACTGTAAATTGAATATATGCTCTATTACTGTCTATAATAATAATAATAATAATAATAATAATAATAATAATAATAATAATAATAATAATAATAATAATAATAATAATAATGGCGCATCGTTAGCCTAACGATTAGAGCATCGGCTTTCCATTCTGGTAACCCGGATTCGAATCTCGGTAGGTGCAAATGGAATTTGTAGCAGGAAAAGGGTTCTTAGTGGTAGATTTTCGTGGGGTACTCCCGTTTCCTCTACCCATCAGTATTTGGGGCATAACGATTAGGATCACTACTTATGTTTTACTTGTTACATCATCTGAAAGATTTATCCTTCAGGGAAGTTAGCTCCAAAGGAGTCACGACTTAATTTTGGAGATTCATATAAAACAATGCGACTAATGGGAAGATTATTTTCAATGTACTTCAGTATCTCATGCCATATAATTTATAAGCGACTGTACATTTAAATAATGAGAGAAGAAAGACTGTCAGTGCATGTAAATTTCATCATCCCCACACCAACTCACGTCTCAGCTCAATAATAATAATAATAATAATAATAATAATAATAATAATAATAATAATAATTCTTTATTTATACTGGCAGAGTTAAGGCCATAGGGCCTTCTCTTACGCTCTACCAGGTCACAAAGTATACAAACAGTTAAAATTTAACAAAAAGTTAAAGAACAGAATATTAACATATTACAAAAAAAATATAATAATAATAGCATAATAAAATAGACACTAAACAACATGAAAATAATACCATAATAGAAAAAAGAAAGTAAAATACATTGGAATATAGTGAAAGCAACTCATTTAGTACAAATGGTTAATATGAAAAACGTAAGGAAGAATATAACAAAATGGAATGTAATAAAATAGTAATAAAAAAGAAAAGAAGTACAAAAATTAAATAAAATTCACGATAAAAAGGCTATGCTAATAAATTCATCGGCTGATAAAGAGAACAAAAAGGGCAAAGGAAGGAAAAAGAAATACATAGCCTATATTTTTACAAAACTATGGCAGAGAAAAGGGCTTATAACTGAAAGGAATCTAATTCAAAAAGTGAAATTTTAATTTATTTTTGAAACTAGACAGTGTCCGACAGTCTCTGACATGTTGTAGTAGAGAGTTCCAGAGACGAGCTGCAGAGACGGTGAAAGATGAAGAGTAGAAGGATGTTCTGTGTTTAGGAATGGAGAGTGTGATATGGTGTTGTAAGCGAGTATCTATTTCGTGATATGAGAACAAATGTTGAAAACGAGAAGCTAGGTAGCTAGGGTTAGAGGTTTGAAGAATATTGAAGAGTAAATAAAGTGAGAGAGTGAATAGTTCTTCGCTCTTTGAGACGGACCCAGGACAGCATATTTAGTGAAGGTGTGATGCGGTCAGATCTACGGACATTGCAAATAAATCGAACACATGCATTATGAACACGCTGTAGTCTGTCTGTCAGTCTCCTGTTAAGGTCAGTGTAGAGAGTGTCACAGTAATCAAAATGAGGCATCAAGAGCGACTGCACTAAGTTCTTCTTGAGAAGCAACGGAAGGAAATTTCGAATTTTTTTTAGTGCGTGAATTTTCATAAAAACTATTTTACATATGTGTGTGACTTGTGTATTCCAACTTAAGTTTTTGTCCATATAAATTCCTAGATTTTACTTACAGCAGACTATAATTGCATTTGTCAAAATGAAGACGTCATCGATATTCTTCTTCAGCTCTTTAAGTTCTTCATCCACACTGCTGGACATAGCTGATGGCACCTTATGCTCCTGTTGACTGAAAGAATGTGCATAAATTAGCAAATACTGAGCGAATAGATTGTAGAAAAAGCTCAACGCGGCTATCCGACTCTCAGCCGAGCCGCTCACAGATTCCGGTTACGCAGACAGCTTGCTACCGGCGATACACAGTACAGTGTTAGTAATTCGACACATCGCAAACTATTGATGTAAAATACTACTAAATATAAGCAGTTATAACATCATTTATTCACCCAAATTAAGGGGTTAGGTACAGCTTACAGCAGTAAAATTTTTGGAAATATTTAACATTTTTTCCCTCCATTACTGTATCTTGTACAATAATGAAAATTGGTACGTGTAAAACACTGTCCTTCTGCTATATATAAAAAAAGATATTTTTACGATTAAAAATTACTTATATATTGTTTTAATTAAAAGTGGTGGCAGTTCACTGTGCAGTGATGAAGCGTTTCCCTCATAACTCATAAACTTGTTAACTTTTTCATGTTCTCTCTCTTTTATTTTATTGCTGAAACTCATGTTTACAATGTCATGCTCTTCCAACTACATTCCTTTATAAATAATATATATTTTTTTATTTTGCGTTAGAAGAAAATACTGATATTTGACTATTTTTTTTAACAAATTTATTTTTTATCAGACAATCTATCAAAGGTAGACAAGTGATCTTGCATCATATTGTTGATTTGACATGTATAAATACACACACAAAATTTCATCACAGAATGTTGGATAGTTTTTTAGTTATGTGGGAAACGCTTCATCACTGCACAGTGAACTGAATTTTGAAAAAAAAAAAGTAAATAACTTTTTTAAATCGTAAAAAAATATATATATATATTTTTTTCATATAGCAGAAGGGCAGTGTTTTAAATATACCAATTTTCATTATTGTATAAGAAACAGTAATGGATAAAAAAAGCTGAATATTTCCAAAATTTTTTTGCTGTAAGCTGTACCTAACTTCTTAAAAAAAGAGGTGCTGAAACTTTGCATCCTCGTTTTTAACATTCCTTACATCTGTTTAAGGAACGACACATCGTTCGCTACAGTTCCTGTTGAGATGTGGAGAGGATGTTTTCCTGGATACTGTTGTGTTGTAGAACTACGTCTTTGTGTTTGACATAGTAGGTCACCAACCGCTCGGTAACAATGCTCCCCCCCCAAAAAAAACAAAAAACAAAAAGTTCCATGGACTCTATGGCTGTAGAAAGGCGAGACGTAACACCGCAGCTTTCTACATCGGCTCAAAAAGAGAATTCGGGTACCTACTGATAGTCTCTAAGCATACTCTGTATTCTATAAGCCATTCATTCATTCAATAAATGAAGCACATTCGAGTTATATATCAACATTTCGTCAATTTCGCCCACAACCGCTCCGGCTGACTTTACTTGTAAGCCGCTGCTGTTTTTTCCTTCAATTTTTCTGGGATATATGGATTATTTTTCTACAGCCTTAGGCACAAAAAAATGACCGTTCTCCTATAGTGGGAATTTGTCTAACAAGGGAAACGTCCCAGGTCGTGGTCCTTGAATTTAAGGGGGGACCGAGGTGAAACTATACATGCTAGAAACCTACATTTTTGTACAGACAGTCTATTTGACACTAAAAGTAACTGTGGTAAGTTCGAACTCAATACTTGGGATAGTTTTCGAGATATATTTTTTTTAATTTTCCAAAAAATTGTGACAAAAAAGAAATGTATACACATTCCGCGATAGGGGCTTCATGATATTACATTCCGTTATGTATCACCAGTTTCGCTCACCTGTCCTCAAAGTCATGCTAGTATACGCGTGGCAGAGGTGTGGATATGTATTGTATTGTATTTATTAACATTCCATGGTATTCATACATTGCTTACAGCTGGAATATGGAACAAGTCAAAAAACTTAATACTATTATAAAATCTTAATTTATAGCCACAGTCTAGATAAAATATATACAGACGAGATTTACAATATAGTCTACTAGTACAACACAAAGTTTTAGTATCAATTTCATGAAGCGTTATTGAATGTCATGAATTCACCTACAGAATAGAAGGCGTGAGAAATTAGGTACTTCTTTAATTTGGCCCTAAATAATCTTATGTTTTGAGTTTGATTTTTTATATCCATAGGGAAGCTATTAAAAATTTTTATTATCATATAACCCACTCCATTTTGATAGCACGACATGTTTCATATTCTAGCTGTGAAGAGATGTACGAATACAATGGAATGTAAATAAATACAATACAATACAACTCTTCCTCCGGTTGTACTAAAAGTATAATTTCATTGTAAAAGTTCCAATTTATTGCCTAACTCAATTTAAAACCCATGAAAGAAAAGTGTTCAAAATCTCTAAACTTTTATGTTGACAAATAAATGTAATGTTGAATAAACTTTTTTTTTAATTTTTAATGCTTAGGCCAATATATAAAAACTTCAAGACTGTAGGAACCTTACTTTCTGACTTGCTGTTTTTACTCACCTGTACACTACACACATCGGAACTTAAAACTATCTGAATGAACATAGACTTGAATTAAACTGTTGTTTGATGTTTATGAACCTTCCTGTGAGAGACTGAATCTCACACTGCATCCAAGCACTCTCACATCAGACGAGATTGGTTACATCTGGAACTGTCTGTAGTCGCGATCTTCCACTTCCCTGATCATGGCTCAGTCACGCGTATTTTTTCTTAATTCCGTCAGTTTCTACCATGTATTCTGTGAAGATACTGACTGTGCTGTACAAAACGTTTTAGGTGCAGATCTAGCGCCAAGTGAATGTTACAGACTTGGGTTCTAAACCTGTCTGTCGCAGGGGTACTTGTATATTGCCAGGTCTTGTCAGGTTACATATTTTATTATTATTCGTGACCAGAATATTGTACGAAATGGAAATATAAAAATTGGAGATTTATCCTTCGAAGGGGTGGAAAAATTCAAATATCTTGGAGCAACAGTAACACAAATAAATGACACTCAGGAGGATATTAAACACAGAATAAACATAGGAAATGCCTGTTATTATTCGGTTGAGAAGCTTTTATCATGCAGTCTGATATCAAAAAGTCTGAAAGTTAGAATTTAAAAAAACAGTTATATTACCGGTTGTTCTTTATAGTTGTGAAACTTGGACTCTCACTTTGAGAGAGGAACAGAGATTAAGGGTATTTGAGAATAAGGTTCTTAGGAAAATATTTGGGGCTAAGAGGGATGAAGTTACAGGAGAATGGAGAAAGTTACACAACGCAGAGCTGCAAGCATTGTATTCTTCACCTGACATAATTAGGAACATTAAATTCAGACGTTTGAGATGGGCAGGGCATGTAGTACGTATGGGCGAATCCAGAAATGCATATAGAGTGTTAGTTGGGAGGCCGGAGGGAAAAAGACCTTTGGGGAGGCGAGACATAGGTGAGAGGTTAATATTAAAATGTATTTGAGGGAGGTGGGATATGATGGTAGAGAGTGGATTAATCTTGCTCAGGATAGGGACCAATGGCGGGCTTACGTGAGGGCGGCAATGAACCTCCGGGTTCCTTAAAAGCCAGTAAATAAGTAATTCATGTTATATGCAGGGTGAAGTAATATAATTAATTTCAGGGGGTTATTCTTTGAGATATTTCAAAAACAATGTTTAATACAATTTTGCCTGCTTTTGCTTCCTTTTCTAGATAAAAATTCTTTTATATGAAACCTTTAAGGGTATATGTACGTGAACGATCACAAATATTATCAGAAAATGCAGGCTCTAAATTTATAAAATTTTATAAGAAAATGAACTCACAATTGGAAAAAAATTTCAAGGTACCACAACGAGACTTATTAGAACTTAAATATCTGATAAAAGTATAAAAAAGGTTACTAATAATATTTTTCAAACCAGTTTTATCAGAGTATGAAAAAAAAAAAAAACAAACAAAAGAATTCTACAGTTACATCATTTGGTAACCATGACATTTTTATGGTCTCTCTGACATCTTTAATATTTTTCCTGCATGTAATAAACCTTATCTCTGAAAAGTAGACTACTCTCAGACACTAGATTTGTTTACTTTAATACAATTAATTTTTATGTGTCCTATATAATAGTACATTATGCAACGAGCCTATAATGGTAGTAATTAAGACGCGAGTATGTTTATGAAACGAGCGCAAGCGAGTTTCATAATTTTCATACGAGCGTCTTAATTACCATTATAGGCAAGTTTTATAGGACTTTTTATGCTCGACCATATTTCTAACTTGAAATTATTCATAAGTATTCATGTTATTCTTATCTGACTGGGGAGCGGAACTGACCTTGTGCAATATCTCGCAAATTGTGAGATGTGCGCAGACGCGAAAGTATTCATTTTTTCCGAGAAACAAATGACATTGGCCTTGATATAATCTAGAGAGTAAAATAAAGATTAATCTTGATATAACCTTGAAATTGATTTAGACATTGAAAAACGAGATGGCAAATTGAATTTATTTGAATATTATTTACAATTAATGCTAATTATTATAGTAACAGAACATAACCTTCTGCGACAGTATTGGATTTCCAGCCTCCGTGACGTTTCGCTAGTTGTCTTTCGATTGCATATCCGAGAATACTCGATACTTGCGCTTTCATATTTTTACAAAGGTGTTTTCTGATTGGTGGAACACCTGAACTTTAATGAATAGGTGTACTTTAACGAGGTCCATTAAAGGGCTGCTACCAGGTGTATAATTACTACATTTCGGCATGGTCGAGCATAAAAAAAATATGTTTTATTTAACGACACTCGAAACTGCCGAGGTTATATCAGCGTCGCCGGTGTGCCGGAAATTTTGTCCTGCAGGAGTTCTTTTACATGCCAGTAAATATACTGACATGAGCCTGTCACATTTAAGCACACTTAAATGCTATCGATCTGGGCTGGGATCGAACCCACAACCTCTGGCACAGAAGGTCAGCACTCTATCTACTGCGCCACCCTGACCGACAGCAACGAACAATAATTCTGCATCAGTTGTACGCGTTTGGAAGGAAACAGAAACTGCACGTTTCCAAGGAGACCGGATCAAGGCCTCCTGAAAATCTAGCAATAGTGAAAAGGAAGCACACTGGACCGATTTGAGAGAAAACAGCATTTGTGTGCTTCGAAAAGAGATGGAGCGCATGGTCTCTTGCGTTTGAACGCTTCTGCGTCATGAGCAGCGAATGTAAGACACATGTTCCTTATTTAACACAATGAACCCGAGGATAATGATGCTGGCTAAGGGAAATAAAAGATGGACCTTCATGCTTAAATAAAACATTTTTAAGTATAGCCTATGTACTTGGCACAGGAAGTGTGAGAAAATGTATTGAGTAATTAGAAATTCATGTAAATCTTGTGTTTACAAAATAACTAATGGCTTGTGCAACAAATGCTGCAAACTAAGTTCATTAGACGTTCAAATAAACATTTTTCAGATTTATTTTCTATGAAGAATACCAGACATCCTGAAAGTTATTTGCTTCTATAATAATGAAAGATACTCTCCCTCTGAATGGTTTTTTATGCCAAATACTTTTTCTTGAACCTATATAGGCTACCTTCAGTTTTTTAGTTTGAAAGCGAAAACGCAGGTAACAATGTCAGGACGATCAGTCGGTTTTTCATGTGGGAGTAAAGCAATAGCTATTTCAGGTCATTGCGGATTGTAGGTGAAAATTAAAAAAAAGTCAGGTTTGCTATGCTTTCGAACAATAGACATAGCATCTTGGTATAGCTGCTGCATGTTTCGTGAACTACCTTGAAATGTAGAGGGTAAAATCATTTTATCCTACTAAGAGAGCTTGCTGAAATGATCGGGAGACTACAAAATCTTGTAGGCTTCTTATTTTATCAGTAAGTAATACCTTTTGGTCTTTTCTTAGGAACTGTAATTTTTGCGCTCTCTCGAGCCAATACTGAAGAGAACCACGCATATAAATATCTACACCACACCGCCATTAAATATATGAAAAAGACCCAACCCAACTTGATTAATAACTATAAAAATATTTGATTTTTAATAACAATATTATTATCTTACGTAAGTTTTATAGTTTTCAGTAACATATACTATATATACTATATAGCTGCCACTCAGTAAAATATAGAAATCAAAATCTAATTTAAGATATTCTGTACATCTACTTATATAATCCAGAAACGTTTCACTTTCATATCATAAATATAGCATTAATATGCATAATTAATGAACAATAGTCACATCATGGCATTAATTATAATAATATTTTATTTCTAATGGTAATAATGTCATCAAACTACCTCAAGTTTTGTAGTTTTTAATATCCAATACACAGCTGTACTCAGAAAATTACACACCACAGAATCGAACCTGTAAATTATTTTTAGTAAGTCTTGGGTCTTGAAGTTTTTAATAACCAATTTAATTTGAGCTCTAAATATGTCAGCATTCTTGCAGATCATGGCCTTCGTGTAATATTGTTTACTGTAGTGTGTGTTTTGTTTTATTCTGAAATGCAATTAGTGACGACAGATGGATTTTAGAAAATAGGAAAATTATGTTGAAAAATTGACAATTCACTGAAAACTACCATTTTCCTGAAAAACTTTATGTTCCAAGCTTCAAAATGAGGGGTCATTTATTAAGATCCGTTCAGCCGTTTTCCCGTAATTTCCATTACCAGTTCAAATTATATAGTATGAAAACTGTATTTAATAAGAAAAGCCTTCTTGACTAGTAATCGTCCATAGAGTTCAATGAAGATTGTATAGTTGGCACAATTGGTAACAAGAGAACAGCTCATCATAGCACACTACTGCCATCTAGCGGAATATTTGTAATGATGAGATGATACAATAATACATTTTCAAGTCAGTTTAGTATTTTATTAAGTAAATTAATATTTTCTTGTCTTAGAGTACTTTATTTCTTCTGATCTTTATATACTTACATAATCATATACTTTCTTCTAATCGTGTAATAGTCAATTAAATCCCACTCGAGTTTTGATTTTCTCTGGATAAATCAAAATCTCTAGTGAGATTACTGTAGACAAATAACATGAGTTATTTTGTGTTTATAGACGATTATAAATCATGAAAGAAGATGGCAGATGGACATGTACACAATGATTTCGGAAATATGGACTTGTTTATGACCAATAAAGAACAAAATCCTTTTGCCGTCATGAGGTTCATATTAACACAAACAAAAATTCGAATATTTTCGATAACGCCATTCGATTTCTATCGTTTCAGTACATAGGTAATACTGTGCTGTATTTGATTCTTGAATGCTCAAACATTTCACGAAACACTTGCTTGTACAAATCAGCTAATCTGCACCAATTGAATTGATCTCCCAGACTTGAATCTTGAAGAGGGAGTTATTTAGTAGGTCTCAACGACATCCATTGTATTTTATCGGACTTCGCTTTCCTGAGCCAATCATATGATTCACATTCTGGAAGAACTATGCGGCAAGTCTTCATCGTTTTCTGGGTCAACGAAGACAGGATTCATGAACCCTGCAGGTCTGAGTCTGTCAGCTTTGTTTCCTGTTGAAATGGAAGCGAATTTCAGTTACAGTTGTATTCTCAAATACGTGATGTAAACTGAGAGAAAACTGAAAATTAAACACAATAGTAATTAGAAGCTAATAACGAAGTTGAACAAGAAATACACTTCAATAACGTAGAGTAGACCACAATGCTGTAAATCAGGCTTTAGACAATGAAGGTTATCGCTTCGAAACTAGTCAGCCAGGAAATTTCCTAATAAAGTTAAGACAGTAAAGAACGTATTTTGTGTTTTTCTCGTGTTAAATTTTACGTTACCTGCTTAACATGTTTCGGCCTGCTATTGGCCATCTTCAGAACTGGCTGTTGCTGGTCTTGGCGCCTTTTGTTTTGTTTCCTGTGGGGTGTGTTTGTGTAGTGTAATGTGGAGTCAAAAAGTGTGTATGTTCTGAAATTGAGTTGTGTGTTGAGAATTTCATTTGGATGTGTTTTTGTGTGTCTGTATATTTCGGATTGTTCTAGTGTGTTGAGTTTCTGGCTTTTTGGTTGGATGTGTAGAATTTCCATGTCTGTGTTGATGTCTCTGTATGTTTGGTTAGCATTTGTGATGTGTTCTGCATATGTGGAGGTGTTTTGTAATTTTGATATGGTTGTGATGTGTTCTTTGTAACGTGTTTGAAATGATCTGCCTGTCTGTCCTATGTAGAAGTTGTTGCAGGTGTTGCATTTGAGTTTGTATACGCCTGTGTGGATGTATTTGTTTGTTTGTGTTGTTTGTGTGTTGAGATGTTTTTGTAGAGTGTTATTTGTTCTGTATGCGATGTTGTAATTTAATTTCTTGACACACTATATGCATTTCTGGATTCGCCCATACGTTCTACATGCCCTGCCCATCTCAAACGTCTGGATTTAATGTTCCTAATTATGTTAGTTGAAGAATACAATGCGTGCAGTTCTGTGTTTCTCCATTCTCCTGTAACTTCATCCCTCTTAGCCCCAAATATTTTCCTAAGGACTTTATTCTCGAACACCCTTAACCTCTTTTCCTGTCTCAAAGTGAGAGTCCAAGTTTCACAACCATACAAATAAACACTGGTATGAGTAATATGGGTAATAAAAGGGAACCTTACCGATGTCTAGTGATAGGTAGAAGAATAAATTCCTTTTGTATGGCTGTTAACATTTTATGGACAATATGATTATGTCTCGTGACGAGAATATTGTACGAAATGGAAATATAAAAATTGGAAATTTATCTTTTGAAGAGGTGGAGAAGTTCAAATACCTTGGAGCAACAGTAACAAATATAAATGACACTCGGGAGGAAATTAAACACAGAATAAATATGGGAAATGCCTGTTATTATTCGGTTGAGAAACTTTTATCATCCAGTCCGCTGTCAAAAAATCTGAAAGTTAGAATTTATAAAACAGTTATATTACCGGTTGTTCTTTATGGTTGTGAAACTTGGACTCTCACTTTGAGAGAGGAACATAGGTTAAGGGTGTTTGAGAATAAGGTTCTTAGGAAATATTTGGGGCTAAGAGGGATGAAGTTACAGGAGAACGGAGAAAGTTACACAACACGGAACTGCACGCATTGTATTCTTCACCTGACATAATTAGGAACATTAAATCCAGACGTTTGAGATAGGCAGGGCATGTAGCACGTATGGACGAATCAGAAATGCATATAGAGTGTTAGTTGGGAGGCCGAGGGAAAAAGACCTTTAGGGAGGCCGAGACGTAGATAGGAAGATAATATTAAAATGGATTTGAGGGAGGTGGGATATGATGGTAGAGACTGGATTAATCTTGCTCAGGATAGGGATCAATGGCGGGCTTATGTGAGGGCGGTAATGAACCTCCGGGTTCCTTAAAAGCCAGTAAGTAAGTAAGTATGATTATAAGAAAGTTAGCATTCATAATTAATTATATCAGTTTTAATAAATTATCAAGGAGGGAAATGGGGAATGTTTCACAAGGAGTTTGAACTTAACTTACTTTTGCTATATCTGCCTCTGTGTTGGGTGCGGATTGGCTGTAGGTCTGGCGTTGCCTGTGGCGACGGGGATGACGATACAGGAGGGAATGTGTTCCATCCCAAGGGGTGATATCCAGGCTCATTGTGCATGGATATATCTAGCCCTGGAATTCATTTAAAATTTGATGAGTTGTAATACAGGGAAAACGACTGAAACCTGTCACTATAATCGCCAGTCAGAAGTTATGTTTAGAGCCCTGCCTTTGGTCACCCAAACGCTCCAAGCAACCCCCAGCAGTGTACGTGTATATAGAGTATAGCTCCGTGCACCACCCCTACCTGCACAGTTGCGTTGTGCTGTTCAGTGAATGAAGTACGCTGTCAACATGCCAAAACAAACCAACGGTAGGCGCTTGACGATCAGCGCTCTGATAGAAGAATTTGGTAACGAGTGTTTCACGCAGGAAGAAGAAAACATTTTCTGTAAGGTATGTAACATAAAAATAAAAACCAACAAACGGCGTTTTATAGAGTAAAATTGCAACACTAAAACACATGTTACACGTGTAAAAGAATTGTCCAAAAAACATGGAAACGTGCTTTCCAGTTCCGACTTTCCCGCTAATCGGTCTGAATTTTACCATGACTTGTTTGAAATGTTGGTATTAGCGGATATTCCACTTGAAAAGATGGAAAATAGTCAAGAATTCATGGAAAAATATACAGAAAGAAAACTTCCTTTTGCAATAACATTACGTAGATATCATTTACTGCCCTGGTATGAAAATGTGGTAGCTCGTATAAGGGAATCTCAAAATGTTTATGATAGTTCCTTGTAATGCATAGACGCTCGTAAAGTTCATAGAAGATATAGTTTTGTTTTATAAGATGTATGTCTTTTGAACTAATAATTCCAACCTGTACGACGTCTACAGTATGTAATTGCAATGTATTTATTGTAAAAATAATATTTGTTTGACTTAAAAGAAATAGTTTATTCTTATTGAGTCTTGTAAAATAATAATTTGTCGCATGAGTATGTAACAATATTGGTCGTACAGTAATATTGTTATTGAAATTATATAATTTTGTTAACGTAAATATAATTTATTTTAATGGGTTAAATTAAAATATGAAAAAACAATATCTTCTTTTCAGGATATAAAATAAGCGTCATCAAATTTTTCAAATCAATATAATATAATATAATACATTCACTTCTCCTTCTCTTCGAAATCTTGAACTCTTCTATTCCTTCGTACCTGTCGTCTCGCTTCACTTACCTTTCTTCCCACCATAATCTGAACACACGCTCTCGTCATGAAACAATACTAACAATACCATCCCATCGCACCTCCTCATACTCATCTTCTTTCACAATAGCCCTGCCAAGACTCTGGAATTCGCTACCTGCTAGCATCAGGGACTGTCGAAATAAAATTGAATTCAAACGAAAACTTACTAGGCACTTGGTCAGTAATTGAGACTCGTTCAGACATGGTTTCTTGTAAATAGTTCTCTTAATCTATCACAAAATATTTCAATATCCGGTAATTTCATCACTATAGAATTTTGTTATTGTAGGTTTAATTTGTAATTTAGTAAATACAAAAATATTCTTTGTTCTTAACTTCTATGATAAAATGTCTAGCTTTCATTAATCAGGTAATCTTGTCGTACTTCAATTTTTATTGTAATTGCAATTGTAAATTTAATGTTAATTGTAATTTTATTGTTCATATTATAGTTGTAATCCCCTGGTAGAGGGGCAGAGAAGGCCTGCCGGCCTTATCTCTACCAGGTTAAATAAATAAATACTAAAATAAAAAAATAAAATACTATAAATAAACATACAAAATAAAAAAAAAATGTGCACATTTGATGCAACTTTTCTCTTCATACATCTAATCATTTTGTACTTTTCAAAGTCTTAATTGCCAACTATTACACAAAATTAATATCTTTTAACATATCCTTTGGCTTTAAAAATCTCCTCACATTTTCTTTTCATTGAAGAGACAAGTTTCTTGCAAACCTCTGGAGTGATATTCTGCCATTCTTCTGCCACTATTCTTTTGAGTTCCGGAATGGATGTTACCTTGCTATTTCGTAGCTTCCTTTTCAAAATTGACCACAAATGTTCGATAGAATTTAAATCCCCTGATTGAAGTGGCATTTTGAGTTGATGGGGAACGTTCAAAATGAGCCAGGTCTTGACGATTTTGGCTGTGTGTTTAGGGTCGTTATCATGTTAAAATACATAACTACCCTGGAAGCCCATTTTTTTAGCGCTTTCTTTCAAATTTTTCACAAGAATACTTGTGTACGTCATTTTATCCATAATTCCATCAATGTTATGTTTTATTTAACGACGCTCGCAACTGCAGAGGTTATATCAGCGTCGCCGGATGTGCCGGAATTTTGTCCCGCAGGAGTACTCTTACATGCCAGTAAATCTACTGACATGAGCCTATCACATTTAAGCACACTTAAATGCCATCGACCTGGCCCGGGATCGAACCCGCAACCTTGGGCATAGAAGGCCAGCGCTATACCAACTTGCCAACCAGGGCGACTAATTCCATCAATTCCATCAATGAAGTGTACGTTTCCGACTCCAGAGGAAGACATACAGGCCAATATCATGATGGAACCACCTCCGTGTTTTACAGTAGGAATAGATTTTCTTTTTCTAAAGGCAGAGTTTGCCTTCCTCCACAGTCTGTTGCAACCATCTGCGCCGAAAAGATTTATCTTCGTCTCGTCGGACCATATTACATGATACCAATAGTCCTCCTCTTTAGAAACGTGTTGGTTTGCAAATAGAAGTCTTTTTATTTTATTTGACTCACTAATAAAAGGTTTCTTACGTGGAACCCTGCCACGATATACCCGTGTTTTCACAGTACACGACGATTGGTCTAGTTAGAAATTTCTTTTCCTATAGTGTGTTGGACTTGTGAACACAGTTTTTCAACACTTAATCTAGGGTCACGTCGAATTTGTTGTACAATGTATCTTTCGTCCCTTTCATTTAATATTCTTTCTTTTGGTTTTCGCCTAAAATTCTTCCAAAACCCATCATATTTAAATCTGTTTGTTTGAACTATTGAATGTGTATGTCCAACAATTTTACTTATTTCCCGTAAAGACTTGCCTTTAAGGGCAAGTTGAACAATAACTTTCTTCAGATCTTCTGAAAGCTGCTTTCGCTTCGCCATCTCGTACACTACTGTCATGCTTGTAAAAATGTAAACAAGGGAAGCCACCACTCAGCAGTAGCAAGCACGAACCGGTTAGTGTATTTTGGAACGGTGAGATAGGGCAAGACTTGTAAGTGTACGAACAGAAAAGTTGCATATTCAACACAACGAATAATGGAGATTTCTTTTTAAAATAACAACAAATGTTTTAAAGATACATTATAATTAAATCTAGTAGCGAATATTATGAATAAACTACACACAATTATATATGTAAAGAAGGAAACAAAATTTTTATCTTATTTGACAGTTAAAACATACATAAGGGCTGTACGAAAAAGAATGTTATATACTGTACATTTTTTTTATTATAGTCGGTTATTTTACGACGCTTTATCAACAGCTTAGGTTATTTAGCGTCTGAATGAGATGAAGATGATAATGCCTGTGAAATGAGTCCGAGGTCCAGCACCGATAGTTACCCAGCATTTGTACGGATTGGGTTGAGGGAAAACCCCGGAAAAAACATCAACCAGGTAACTTGCCCCGACCGGGAATCGAACCCGGGCCACCTGGTTTCGCGGCCAGGCGCGCGAGGTTAGAAATGCTCGACTAATACCTAACTTGTATCCAAAGTGACTAAAGGCAGGGCTCTAGTTATGTATGTAGTTTACACTTTTATCTTGAGTTGCCTAGGATACGAGTACACATCGCTTAATAAATACCAGAATTTACAAAATGATTGGCACGTGTAAGATACGAAAGTAAATATATTTAATTAAGTAATACATAATCTAATCATGCGTCCCTCGTCTTGGTGTCATATCGTGGTCCATGCCGTGGTCCCTATCGTGATCCTTGTCGTGGTCCATGTCATAGCGCTGTCGCAGATAGTAAGGAACCCAGGACGATTGTGAGGCACAGTACGTACCTACTCTTTCCTCCTCTTCTGTAACTCGAAGTATTCCCAGCAGCTGCAATATCCCGAACATGATGCAAGACGTGACAACTCCCCAACCGATGATGGCGAGAGCACCAATCAGATTATACGCTAAAAACTGAAATTTCAAAGTCTCATTGTTTTCAGCATAATAATATTGTACTATATATTGAGTTATTTTATAACTTAAAATAATGAATTACAAGAGACATTGCATTAAACATTTGAATAGTGTTTCAGTGAAACGTAATAATAATAATAATAATAATAATAATAATAATAATAATAATTAGAGCAGTGCAAAGATAGCAGTTGTTCGACACACCGGCAACAGGGCAAGGGTTGTAAATTCACCTGTGTACCTGCAGAGGTCTGACTCTGCGGTACACAGGATAGCTGCAAGCAGTAGGTACAGCGTAGTAAAGCTAACGTCAGTACTGAAGAAACAAGAACAGTTCGGTTCTAGTGTTACGATGCCTAAGGCGGAGCAAATTCGTTCGGCAAAGTTAAGAGACTTAATTCCGAATATGGTGATATTTTTGTTAATTGATTCAAGCATAAAACAAATTGGAATACATTGAATCGAATTACGGGTTTATTCGTGATTGTATAACAGCTTTAGAAAAGTCTGGTACAAAACTGGTTGATCAGATTTCCCTACTGCGAAATATCTGGAAGAAAGTGACTCAAGTAGACGATAAAATTTGTAAAATAATATCTGCGAAAATAACAAATAAGTTGAAAAAAATGGTGGATATTATAAACTCTGAAAGATTAGTGACAGTATTTCTGGAGATAAGGATTCCTTTGAAGAACTAACAGAAGTTGAAAAAAAAAATGTTTTACAGGATTTTACGTATGCCCCAGTTGTCTCAACAGACGTAGAAAGAAGCTTCTCCACATATAAGGCCATGCTATCAGATAGACGACAATCGTTTTCTGTTAATAACGTACAAATGTCATTTGTTGTGCACTGTAACAATATTTGGAAGAAATCAGATAACGTATCATATGTGCATTAATAAATCACAGTCATTGTAAAGAAAAGGAAAAACAAAAAACAATTGTTCAAGTGCTTTTGCGAATAGAATATCATGAACCCGTTACAAATAAACAGTGATTTTGTTTGCGTTCTGTATGAAATCATACATGTATACAGTATATTGTTTGTTTAGGATGAAATGGTTAATTAGTTTTGTAATTTTGAAATCTTACTAAAGTATCTGTAGGAAATTAATTGTAGAAACGTTAGAGAACTGTGTCATTTCTATTGTGTCGTCTGTACGTCAACACATCGTGTACCTGACAGTCCCTTGTACACAGGGAACACGCCAAGTAACGTCGGAACCCTTGCTATGATGCCATTCTGTCTGTCATGTGCTCCGTCTGCACCGCTCTAATAATAATAATAATAATAATAATAATAATAATAATAATAATAATAATAATAATAATAATAATAATGACAATGACAATACAGATAACTATAATGATGTTACATTGTAAGTACCTAAGAATAAATGGTAAATAATAATGATGCATAGTGATGATGATAATAATAATACGAGTAATAATAATGATGATGATGATGATGAAGTAGGAAAATAGTTCGACATAAACCAACCACAGTACCAATCAGTGAAAAGAGACAAGCAATAGGCCTATTACACTAATTTGGAATCAGTAAATACATATTGGTATAGATAGAGCTGTGACGTCGAATACGCTGGAAAAAAAAATTAAGTGTTCCTAGTAATATACACTGTAATTTTATGAGATAGAAGTAATAGTTGGTAAACAGCCAAATAGTCTAAATTCTTGACATATAAGAACTTGATGACAAATGAAATTCATGTGGTACACTCATACACACATACAGAGAGTCCCACTTAACTCTTTCACCTCCTCTAGCGTGTGAAATATTTCAGATATACACAAATCGACCATTGCAATTCAAATTACATCGAAAGGGACATCTGATACACCTGGTATATTTGTTGTACATGAAACAGTTTTCAAGATATTAGAGTCAACTTTCTTTTTTTTTTTTAATGGTAACCAACTATGTTTTGTATTGCAACTTTAAAATGCCCAAAAATTATTATATTTTGTTAGCTTAGAAGACGACCTGAAATTCTGAAAATGCTTAGGCTATGTGTACACAGGCGGAAAATTGTTGAACAAGATTTTATTTATTAAACGTTGTTGGATAATATTGTGTTGGGTTTATGAGTAGTCTCGCCCCTAGACATTGCTAAAATTCGTCGTCCCTTCTCATAAAGAAAATAATCTATGAAACAAAGAAAGAAACTGTAGAGAAATAACTAGAGATCGTCGGTCTGTCGACAGAACTGTTGCCGGTATACGGGTCCAATCTGATTACATCCTAGTCGTCGCATTGCTGTAGAACAGTCATATTAATTGATGCCCACAGGAGCAAGCGCGCGCTTTAGAGCCCAGGAGAGCCTGAGCGCTTTACAGCGGAAAGGAAAGAGACAGACGAAAGAGGTAGTATATGCCGCTTGGTCGAGCTATATTCAGGGATGGCCACCACTAATTCAATAGATAAAGGAAAGAGAACTTATTAAAACTGTATCCATGGTAATTTTTAGATTTGTTTGAGAAGTATAAGTGCATTATAAGAATGTAAGTTTTAATTTTAATGCTCATTTTTCACAAGTTTGATTTTTTTATTCAAAAGAAATATTTTTTCAACTTTTTTATAGAAATTTTCAGATATAGGCCTATTTATTTGTCTTCGTAAATCTATTAGGTATACCGTATATACGTATTACTGAAGATAGTGTATTGAAAATTTTGAAAATATTCGCTTGGAAATTGTTTGTAAGGAAATGAATTAACAAAGCAACTACTGTTACATCATAAGCAAAAGATACGTGCCCATGTGTTGTAAAAATGTCAGCTCTATAGCTTCAGCAGATTTCGAGAAAATAATTTAATATTCTGATGATAGGAAGTTGCTCACCAATATCACCTTAAAAGCATAATGCGATAAGAGTTTTGTTATGCAATATTAGTTACACTTAAAACAGATACAGTACCTAGGTAACTTTGCTTTGTACTGTAATATTGTTTTGATTAGTTTATTGATTACTTTTGTAAGGCTAAAGATACCACCAATATAAATTCCAACTTATCATGTCATACTCAATCTCTTTCTTTGGAATATCACTTTCTTTATGAATGATGTGTTTCATCCACTTAATACAGTATAATATTATACTACTATGGAATTTAAGTGAATATTCCTTCTTAACTCTCTATCATGTTATTAAGATTTAAAACACAAGTGCAATATTAAGAAATCAGTGTTAGTACTTTTGTTTTGCAGACAATATAGATAATATTAAACAGAAAGAAGCCATATAAAAATAACGACATAAAATTTCACGTTCCGTTTGAAGTTTGTGCACCACTGTTTTCTTAATCCAACAGGCTGCTTATTCATATACACAACCCTTCCTCTTTCCATATTTAGCGCTTGCTGCCCGCGCACGACGTCAAGGTCAGAAAAATGCGCTTGCTTTGACATCACTGCTGTAGACACTCCACAACTCTTTCAACAGCTCAGACAGTTTTGTTGCGTCGTTGCCTGTGTACACACACTGAATCAAACTTACTCAACACACTGTAACGACAACAATGTCGTTCAATAATTTGTCGCCCGTGCACACAATATTTTGCTTAAATAGATATAGCTAGTTCAGCATTACTATCACAACAATTTTGTTTGAAATTATAAATTCTCTACTTAGAAACTTGTAAAATCCGATAGCTTGTGATAAAAATGATAATTTTCTATATGAGGAAGATCACAGGCTGTGGATGTTAACAAAGGAGACGAATCAGTTCAAAGTTGATGTTTTCATCATTACCAAGGCGGACTCTCTAGTGGCCCCGTAGACGATTCCTCCGTGGCTGAAAAGGGGCGCAGACACGAGGCCCCAAAAGCCGCCTCCGACGTGGATTGCCGCAGCATCCAGGGGGTCGTCGACTGCAACAAGTCACAGAGAGTTAAGGTCCATTCACAATGAAAATTAAACATAACCTAACATAAACACAGAAGTTTGCGCCCTGGCTACCAAATGGGATCATTCACAATGATTCACATAAGCATTGACATAAACATTACCGTAAGACGTTAACATGAAAGTTTGCAAACTCCAAACTTTCATGCTTATTCTTACGTGATTTGCAAACAGAACACAATCGTGGAGCGCTGAAGTATTCGACAGAATATGAGGAAATGGCGTCGTTGTTATGTTTCCATGGTTACCAAGTATGTTGGCTGTTATATTTATGTTCCCATCGTGAATGATGGTATGACTTCTTGATTTTGCCGTAACGTTTATATTCTTAAGTTAACGCTTACGTTATGTTTAATTTTCATTGTGAATGAGCCTATAGTTGGCAGCGTGCTTTACACTTACAAATAATGTGAGGAACTTGAGAAGAGCTACAGACCTCTGCAGAAGATCACGAAGTAGTGCAGGAGTATGAATGTGAGCCCAGCTATGACTCCGGTCACGAAACAAGCCCAGAATTCCATCTTGTTGACTCCTGCGCACACGGATACCTGCAACACAATGCTTACGAAGACTAGCATTCGAATATTTTAGGTAATGATGATAGTGGCGTAGACGGAATGGAAACATAGCCTGAAGTGAAGGCTGTGAAATAGATGGGATATGAGTAAGAATTTTATAATTTTCTTGACGTAAAATAAAATTAAACGTAGGCTATGACATGAACAATACTTTCAGAGACATTATAAATAGGACAACCTTATTTCCGCTAATGCATGACTATTTTTATTCTTTAATGTCGTAGTGCATCACTTATTCATAGATTTCAAAAAGGCATATGACTTGGTTAAGAGAGAAGTTTTATATGATATTCTTATTGAATTTGGTATTCCCAAGAAACTAGTTCGATTAATTAAAATGTGTCTCAGTGAAACGTACAGCAGAATCCGTATAGGTCAGTTTCTGTCAGATGCATTTCCAATTCACTGCGGGCTAAAGCAAGGAGATGCACTATCACCTTTACTTTTTAACTTCGCTCTAGAGTATGCCATTAGGAAAGTCCAGGATAACAGAGAGGGTTTGGAATTGAACGGGTTACATCAGCTGCTTGTCTATGCGGATGACGTGAATATGTTAGGAGAAAATACACAAACGATTAGGGAAAACACGGAAATTTTACTTATAGCAAGTAAAGAGATAGGTTTGGAAGTAAATCCCGAAAAGACAAAGTATATGATTATGTCTCGTGACGAGAATATTGCACGAAATGGAAATATAAAAATTGGAAATTTATCTTTTGAAGAGGTGGAGAAGTTCAAATATCTTGGAGCAACAGTAACAAATATAAATGACACTCGGGAGGAAATTAAACGCAGAATAAATATGGGAAATGCGTGTTATTATTCGGTTGAGAAGCTCTTATCATCCAGTCTGCTGTCCAAAAATCTGAAAGTTAGAATTTATAAAACAGTTATATTGCCGGTTGTTCTGTATGGTTGTGAAACTTGGAGACTCTCACTTTGATAAAGAAACAGAAGTTAAGGGTATTTGAGAATAAGGTGCTTAGGAAAATATTTGGGGCTAAGAGGAATGAAGTTACAGGAGAATGGAGAAAGTTACACAACACAGAACTGCACGCATTGTATTCTTCATCTGACATAATTAGGAACATTAAATCCAGACGTTTGAGATGGGCAGGGCATGTAGCACGTATGGGCGAATCCAGAAATGCATATAGAGTGTTAGTTGGGAGGCCGGAGGGAAAAAGACCTTTGGGGAGGCCGAGACGTAGATGGGAAGATAATATTAAAATGAATTTGAGGGAGGTGGGATATGATGATAGAAAATGGATTAATCTTGCTTAGGATAGGGACCAATGGCGGGCTTATGTGAGGGCGGCAATGAACCTCCGGGTTCCTTAAAATCCAATAAGTAAATAAGTAAGTAAATAAGTGAAATACTGGAAATCTATAATATTCGAATGGTGTAATTTAAACTTCCCGCAACTTTCACAGACTTCTTTTATAAATTTGGCAACGTACATTCACCTGAAAGCGATGCAGTTTTCTCCATTCTCCTGTAACTTCATCCCTCTTAGCCCCAAATATTTTCCTTAGCACCTTATTCTCAAACACCCTTAACCTATCTTCCTCTCTCAAAGTGAGAGTCCAAGTTTCACAACCATAAAGAACAACCGGTAATATAACTGTTTTATAAATTCTAACTTTCAGATTTTTTGACAGCAGACTGGATGATAAAAGCTTCTCAACCGAATAATAACAGGCATTTCCCATATTTATTCTGCGTTTAATTTCCTCCCGAGTGTCATTTATATTTCTTACTGTTGCTCCAAGATATTTGAATTTTTCCACCTCTTCAAAAGATAAATCTCGAATTTTTATATTTCCATTTCGTACAATATTCTGGTCACGAGACATAATCATATACTTTGTCTTTTCGGGAGTTACTTCCAAATCTATCTCTTTACTTGCTTCAAGTAAAACTTCCGTTTTTTCCCTAATAGAATGTGGATTTTCTCCTAACATAAAGCGTATTCCGAATCTCATCGCTGAGCAATCTGATGGCATCACGGTGTTCCGAATTTCAACGATGACGTCATTGATGCTCCACCGGTGTCGCACCGGTGCCATCAGCTTGCAGAGGTGGTGGCAGTCTCCATCAGTGAATCTGATTGGTTCTTGTATAGGGCGGGAATTAGCAGACGAATGACATCGTGCACTGTTGTGTCATGGCGGTGTGTTCTGCTGTATTGTTTGTAATGAGCACAACGTAAAAAACTATACGTTAATGGCTTATGAGCGAACATGTCAACGGACCAGTTATTACTACCGGTTCAAGAAATAAATTGTTTATGCTCTCTTATCTTTGAACGAAATGACAGTATGGAAATTTCGGAAAATCTTGCTAGCGTAGCACAGACAACTTGTACAGCATCGAACCTTCCAGCAGCTTTGTTCCTTTTCGCTGCAGCGTGACGTCATTGTTGTCCACCGGTTCGGTGAGATTCGGAATACGCTGATATTCACGTCATCCGCATAAACAAGAAGCTGATGTCACCCGTTCAATTCCAAACCCTGCCTGTTATCCTGGACTTTCCTAATGGCATATTCTAGAGCGAAGTTAAAAAGTAAAGGTGATAGTGCATCTCCTTGCTTTAGCCCGCAGTGAATTGGAAAACAGTAGTAGTAGTAGTAGTAGTAGTAGTAGTAGTAGTAATAGTAGTAGTAGTAGTAGTAGTAGTAGTAGTAGTAGTAGGCCTAATAATAATAATAATAATAATAATAATTATGATGATGAGGAGGAGGAGAAGGAGGAAGAGGAAGAGGGAATTAATTTTGCCTTGGGATACATTTCTCTCTGTTGGCAACCATGAGTTTAGTTGCTACTTGACTCCAACTTGGCGTGGAACAGTACGCTCTTCCTCACCATGCCTGTGAACGCTGCGTTGAGCGTGAGGCTGAAGCTCCAGGCCGCTGTCCCGAAGAGGCCCAGCTTGGCGCAGGCCAGGATGGTAACTGCTCCGCCGCTCGCAGCCAGCAGCGTGCAGATGGTCACGTGGGCCACAATCGCGCCGTCTCCAGGGTTCGCGATGGAGCCCTGCGCACCTCCGTTGAAGGACAGGAACCCCACGATGATCAGCATGCCCCCGATCCCTGTCAACTTCGAAGCAGTTGCTATCAATGTGTGAGCAAACCACGGCCCTCTTTCATTGTCACATCTTACTTTTTTTCCTTATAGACTATGAAAATTTGGTGTCCTTTCGATTCCAATGATAATATATAAGTACTTTAAATGTTTTTCAGTTGTCATTGTTGTGGTTGTTGTAGTTGTGACTCGTGATAAAAGTAGGCCTACTCGTAGTATATGTTGTAGGTTTTATGGTTATAGGTATCGGTAGTTGTAATTTCAGGTTATGTCACAGTCACGAAGCTCAATACGTAGGGAATATGCATCCATAGTTGCTAACCACTAGGATCGCTAGTATCGCCTCATTACAGACAATGCGGATTAGAATATAAGTAAATCTTTTTAGTTAAAGTAGTTAAGAGTTTTTTGGAGGTTATTTTATTATTTTTGGGTGAAATCTTAATATTTATTATGACTTTATTTCATTTGAGGCTATGAAATCTTTTGTTTTAAACTAGGATTAGATACCCTATTATTTTAGATATAAATTATTTTTAACTGGCACAGTCTATTGTTCCTCAACAACTCAAGCTTCGTGACTGTATATACTAGATTGTGGTTGTGTGATTATAGTATTAATGATTATAGTTGTGATCGTAATAGTTCGTGTGGTAGTTGTCATTGTAACAGTTATTGTTGTGGTAGTTGTCATTGTAACAGTTATTGTTGTGGTAGTTGCCATTGTAACAGTTATTGTTGTGGTAGTTGTCATTGTAACAGTTATTGTTGTGGTAGTTGTCATTGTAACAGTTATTGTTGTGGTAGTTGCCATTGTAACAGTTATTGTTGTGGTAGTTGTCATTGTAACAGTTATTGTTGTGGTAGTTGTCATTGTAACAGTTATTGTTGTGGTAGTTGCCATTGTAACAGTTATTGTTGTGGTAGTTGTCATTGTAACAGTTATTGTTGTGGTAGTTGCCATTGTAACAGTTATTGTTGTGGTAGTTGTCATTGTAACAGTTATTGTTGTGGTAGTTGCCATTGTAACAGTTATTGTTGTGGTAGTTGTCATTGTAACAGTTATTGTTGTGGTAGTTGTCATTGTAACAGTTATTGTTGTGGTAGTTGCCATTGTAACAGTTATTGTTGTGGTAGTTGTCATTGTAACAGTTATTGTTGTGGTAGTTGCCATTGTAACAGTTATTGTTGTGGTAGTTGTCATTGTAACAGTTATTGTTGTGGTAGTTGTCATTGTAACAGTTATTGTTGTGGTAGTTGTCATTGTAACAGTTATTGTTGTGGTAGTTGTCATTGTAACAGTTATTGTTGTGGTAGTTGTCATTGTAACAGTTATTGTTGTGGTAGTTGCCATTGTAACAGTTATTGTTGTGGTAGTTGCCATTGTAACAGTTATTGTTGTGGTAGTTGTCATTGTAACAGTTATTGTTGTGGTAGTTGCCATTGTAACAGTTATTGTTGTGGTAGTTGCCATTGTAACAGTTATTGTTGTGGTAGTTGCCATTGTAACAGTTATTGTTGTGGTAGTTGCCATTGTAACAGTTATTGTTGTGGTAGTTGTCATTGTAACAGTTATTGTTGTGGTAGTTGCCATTGTAACAGTTATTGTTGTGGTAGTTGCCATTGTAACAGTTATTGTTGTGGTAGTTGCCATTGTAACAGTTATTGTTGTGGTAGTTGTCATTGTAACAGTTATTGTTGTGGTAGTTGCCATTGTAACAGTTATTGTTGTGGTAGTTGCCATTGTAACAGTTATTGTTGTGGTAGTTGCCATTGTAACAGTTATTGTTGTGGTAGTTGCCATTGTAACAGTTATTGTTGTGGTAGTTGTCATTGTAACAGTTATTGTTGTGGTAGTTGTCATTGTAACAGTTATTGTTGTGGTAGTTGTCATTGTAACAGTTATTGTTGTGGTAGTTGTCATTGTAACAGTTATTGTTGTGGTAGTTGTCATTGTAACAGTTATTGTTGTGGTAGTTGCCATTGTAACAGTTATTGTTGTGGTAGTTGTCATTGTAACAGTTATTGTTGTGGTAGTTGCCATTGTAACAGTTATTGTTGTGGTAGTTGTCATTGTAACAGTTATTGTTGTGGTAGTTGTCATTGTAACAGTTATTGTTGTGGTAGTTGCCATTGTAACAGTTATTGTTGTGGTAGTTGTCATTGTAACAGTTATTGTTGTGGTAGTTGTCATTGTAACAGTTATTGTTGTGGTAGTTGCCATTGTAACAGTTATTGTTGTGGTAGTTGCCATTGTAACAGTTATTGTTGTGGTAGTTGTCATTGTAACAGTTATTGTTGTGGTAGTTGCCATTGTAACAGTTATTGTTGTGGTAGTTGCCATTGTAACAGTTATTGTTGTGGTAGTTGTCATTGTAACAGTTATTGTTGTGGTAGTTGTCATTGTAACAGTTATTGTTGTGGTAGTTGTCATTGTAACAGTTATTGTTGTGGTAGTTGTCATTGTAACAGTTATTGTTGTGGTAGTTGTCATTGTAACAGTTATTGTTGTGGTAGTTGCCATTGTAACAGTTATTGTTGTGGTAGTTGCCATTGTAACAGTTATTGTTGTGGTAGTTGTCATTGTAACAGTTATTGTTGTGGTAGTTGTCATTGTAACAGTTATTGTTGTGGTAGTTGCCATTGTAACAGTTATTGTTGTGGTAGTTGCCATTGTAACAGTTATTGTTGTGGTAGTTGTCATTGTAACAGTTATTGTTGTGGTAGTTGTCATTGTAACAGTTATTGTTGTGGTAGTTGCCATTGTAACAGTTATTGTTGTGGTAGTTGTCATTGTAACAGTTATTGTTGTGGTAGTTGTCATTGTAACAGTTATTGTTGTGGTAGTTGTCATTGTAACAGTTATTGTTGTGGTAGTTGTCATTGTAACAGTTATTGTTGTGGTAGTTGCCATTGTAACAGTTATTGTTGTGGTAGTTGTCATTGTAACAGTTATTGTTGTGGTAGTTGTCATTGTAACAGTTATTGTTGTGGTAGTTGCCATTGTAACAGTTATTGTTGTGGTAGTTGCCATTGTAACAGTTATTGTTGTGGTAGTTGTCATTGTAACAGTTATTGTTGTGGTAGTTGCCATTGTAACAGTTATTGTTGTGGTAGTTGCCATTGTAACAGTTATTGTTGTGGTAGTTGTCATTGTAACAGTTATTGTTGTGGTAGTTGTCATTGTAACAGTTATTGTTGTGGTAGTTGTCATTGTAACAGTTATTGTTGTGGTAGTTGTCATTGTAACAGTTATTGTTGTGGTAGTTGTCATTGTAACAGTTATTGTTGTGGTAGTTGTCATTGTAACAGTTATTGTTGTGGTAGTTGCCATTGTAACAGTTATTGTTGTGGTAGTTGCCATTGTAACAGTTATTGTTGTGGTAGTTGTCATTGTAACAGTTATTGTTGTGGTAGTTGTCATTGTAACAGTTATTGTTGTGGTAGTTGCCATTGTAACAGTTATTGTTGTGGTAGTTGTCATTGTAACAGTTATTGTTGTGGTAGTTGTCATTGTAACAGTTATTGTTGTGGTAGTTGCCATTGTAACAGTTATTGTTGTGGTAGTTGTCATTGTAACAGTTATTGTTGTGGTAGTTGTCATTGTAACAGTTATTGTTGTGGTAGTTGTCATTGTAACAGTTATTGTTGTGGTAGTTGTCATTGTAACAGTTATTGTTGTGGTAGTTGCCATTGTAACAGTTATTGTTGTGGTAGTTGTCATTGTAACAGTTATTGTTGTGGTAGTTGCCATTGTAACAGTTATTGTTGTGGTAGTTGTCATTGTAACAGTTATTGTTGTGGTAGTTGCCATTGTAACAGTTATTGTTGCGGTAGTTGTCATTGTAGTAGTTGAATCGGTTATTTTTTAAGCTCCGTAAGTGAAGAATTGTAAACTTGTGGAAAACGAAAAAAATATATATAATAATTTATAAACTAGGATGTATTTGTAAAATTTTTTGCTCTGAAAGTTAAATATTGAGTGAATAAGTCACGGAAGCATGCCATTACCATCTATATAATATTAAATTTGCTGCAAGTCAAGTTAAAATGTTCATGACTTAAGGGATTTATAAAAGTAATGCATAATATTTTGTTTTTATATTAAGAAAATTAATAAATTCAGACTTCATGTATTAAGTATCATATGTGTTGCAATAACTTGTTTACTTACATTGTTCAAATACACAAAATGTTAGAAATATTTAAATTATTAATAAGTTGTGTTGAGGCACACGAGAAAAAACATATTTTATGAAACTACACAGAAAATGTTTGAGGAATGGAGATTCTCACTTCATCTATCTTCAGTTATGTCCCAATTATTACACACTCTTCGAGAAACTTTGAATTTCCTCTTCATTAGGTAAATATCCCTGAAAATTTCTCAAATCCACGATTTTCTTTACATTTATTGGAAGACAGTCCAAGTATGTTCTTTTTTGGGCATCACAATGGCTGTCTTAATCTTTTCACACGTATGCAAATTATTATTTTTTATTCCCTTTTTCTTTTTAACGGGTTTATTTATCGCACTGTCGCCTGCTTTAAACATGTTGGCATAGTATAAACAATCAGGACGAATACTACTACAAATTTAATACACAACTTGCTTCACTGAGTGACTTGCATGTTACCAACAGCTGCCTACAGGGAACACATTCTGGTTGGAGGATTAATTCGTTAGATGACTTTTATGTTTTACACAAAAATAAAATATATCTTGACCACTGCTTCGTGACCATGCCTATCAATTCCCGCTGTGAGAGAGTGACAAAGCTAGTACCGTACGTTACCAGGGTCAAGTCTTGATTGCCGCGCTCTGTAGAAGCGGTAAGTACAAGGAACCCAGTGCAGGCTACAGGCTAGCCTTCGAGCCCGATCTCCTTACCAATGAAAAAAAGAATCCATGAGAATAAGAGATAGGCCTATATCTCTACGTCCATATCGAATCTTGCCCACTAGATATGTACTCGTAGATGGAATCGCCACCACTTACTTACTTACAAATGGCTTTTAAGGAATCCGAAGGTTCATTGCCGCCCTCACATAAGCCCGCCAGCGGTCCCTATCCTGTGCAAGATTAATCCAGTCTCTATCATCATATCCCACCTCCCTCAAATCCATTTTAATATTATCCTCCCATCTACGTCTCGGCCTCCCTAAAGGTCTTTTTCCCTCCGGTCTCCCAACTAACACTCTATATGCATTTCTGGATTCGCCCATACGTGCTACATGCCCTGCCCATCTCAAACGTCTAGATTTAATGTTCCTAATTATGTCAGGTGAAGAATACAATGCGTGCAGTTCTGTGTTGTGTAACTTTCTCCATTCTCCTGTAACTTCATCCCTCTTAGCCCCAAATATTTTCCTTAGCACCTTATTCTCAAACACCCTGAACCTATGTTCCTCTCTCAGAGTGAGAGTCCAAGTTTCACAACCATAAAGAACAACCGGTAATATAACTGTTTTATAAATTCTAACTTTCAGATTTTTGGACAGCAGACTGGATGATAAGAGCTTCTCAACCGAATAATAACAGGCATTTCCCATATTTATTCTGCGTTTAATTTCCTCCCGAGTGTCATTTATATTTGTTACTGTAGCTCCAAGATATTTGAATTTTTCCACCTCTTCGAAGGATAAATCTCCAATTTTTATATTTCCATTTCGTACAATATTCTGGTCACGAGACATAATCATATACTTTGTCTTTTCGGGATTTACTTCCAAACCTATCGCTTTACTTGCTTCAAGTAAAATTTCCGTGTTTTCCCTAATCGTTTGTGTATTTTCTCCTAACATATTCACGTCATCCGCATAGACAAGCAGCTGATGTAACCCGTTAAATTCCAAACCCTGCCTGTTATCCTGAACTTTCCTAATGGCATATTCTAGAGCGAAGTTAAAAAGTAAAGGTGATAGTGCATCTCCTTGCTTTAGCCCGCAGTGAATTGGAAAAGCATCAGATAGAAACTGACCTATACGGACTCTGCTGTATGTGGAGAATGTAAATATATTACGTACCGGAACAGAATGTCCACGTATTTCTTGCTTCTCAGAGTCGGATTTTCCGAAGCGACCCATTCTGGGCCCTATCAAGATGGCGGCGATAAAGGAACAGACCCCACCCAGCAAGTACACGGGCCCACTGCCTGAGAAGTCCACGAATCCAAGCTTGTTGAGCCAGCCTTCGCTTGTCCAGGTCCAGTGCGTTACGATGGGGTAAATTATCCCTAAAACACAGAAATCGTTTACCATCAAACGCAGAGTTCCTCGAACTTGAGCATACCTGTTGAAAGCAGGCGTGTCCTACAGTATATCCAGCGAGTAGCAGATTGTTTTCGTTGATCTGAACTGGTGGAGTTTCGTACAGTACGTTAACTATTGTCGAGTTTAACAAAGGCTAGCTGTAGCCTTCTTATTAAAGGGAACTGATTCAATTTTTTTTCTGCTGTCAGTGATGTACACAGTGGTTAAGGCGTAACTTTAGCTCTATGTGGAAATGGAAATCATGTGTATGTAAGTTATTTATTCACACTGAAATGGTATATACCTGGTAGCAATAGTAACTAATTACACCCATTAATAACATTAACAATAAACACAATTAATAATACATTAATAATAATACTACTACTAATAACACTGATAATAATAATAATAATAATAATAATAATAATAATAATAATAATAATAATAACAACAAGAACAAGGAGCATCCTAAATTAAATGAAGCACGATCACTTAAAATAACATTTAAAATAAATCTAATTTGTATCTTAAACCTAAGTTCGAACTAAAACCCACGAGTATATGTTCATATCTGCACAAATACCTTTCAACACTACACTCATTTCGCTGACAACTCACTCATTGTACTGCAACTGCGACACATTTCACTGATTCTATCTTGATTTCACTAACATTTCAAAAACATTCCACTGTTCAAATACTTTGCACTGCCACTATAAACGATAAAACTTCACTGACACAAACACACTTCACTGACACAACACACTTCACTGACACAACACTTCAAATAACACAATTTCAATTACATCCTTTAAATACTGTGTATA